>NW_027477232.1:0-87759 GCF_051020955.1 Megalopta genalis
CGTGGATTTTGAAGCTAACTCGTTTGATTGGTCTGCATTTGAAGCTACATCACTTATACCCCAAGTTTTTGAAGTTAAGTCATTTGTTTCGCGTGGATTTGAAGCTAAACCTTCTACGTCGCATTGATTTGAAGCTAAATCATGTGTCTCGCATGGATTTCAAGCTAACTCGTTTGTTTCTTCTGCATTTGAAGCTACATCACTAATATCGAGAGTATTTGAAGCTAAATCATTTGTTTCGCACAGATTTGAAGCTAAACCATCTACATCGCATTGATTTGAAACTAAATCATGTGTTTCGCTTCGATTTGAAGCCAAATCATGTGTTTCGTCTGCATTTGAAGCTATATTACTTATATCGCAATTATCTGAAGCTAAATAATCTGTGTCGCATGGATTTGCAGCTAAACCTTCTACATAGCATTGATTTGAAGCTAAATCATATGTTTTGCATGGATTTGAAGCAAACTCGTTTGTTCCGCATGCAGTTGTAGCTAAATAATGTATATCACAAGTATTTGTAGCTAATCCATTTATTTCGCATGGATCTGAAGCTAAGCCTTCTACTTCGCATTGATTGAAGCTAAATCATATGTATCGCATGGATTTGAAGCTGAACCTTCTACATCGCATTGATTTGAATCTAAATCTTGTGTATCACATGGATTTGAAGCTAATCCTTCTACATCGCATTGATTTGCAGCTGAATCATGTGTTTCGCATGGATTTGAAGCTAACTCGTTCGTTTCGCATGCAGTTGTAGCTAAATAATGTATATCACAAGTATTTGTAGCTAAACCATTTGTTTTGCATGGATTTGAAGCTAAGCCTTGTCCTTCGAATTGATTTGAAGCTAAATCATGTGTTTCGTTTGGATTTGAAGCTAAACCTTCTACATCGCATTGATTTGAAGCTAAATCATGTGTCTTGCATGGAATTGAAGCTACCTCGTTTGTTCCTACAGCTTTTGAAGCTATATCACTTATATCGCAAGTATTTGAAGCTAAATCATATGTGTCGCATGTATTAGAAGCTGAACCTACTACTTCGCACCGATTTGCAGCTAAATAATGTGTTTCGCATGGATTTGAAGCTAATCCTTCTACATCGCATTGATTTGCAGCTGAATCATGTATTTCGCATGGATTTGAAGCTAACTCGTTCGTTTTGCCTGCAGTTCAATCTACATCACTTATATCGTAAGTGTTTGAAGCTAAATCATGTGTATCGCGTGGAATTGAAGCTACCTCGTTTGTTCCTACAGCTTTTAAAGCTATATCACTTATATCGCAAGAATTTGAAGCTAAATCATATGTGTCGCATTGATTTGAAGCTGAACCTACTACATCGCATTGATTTGAAGATAAATCGTGTGTTTCGCATGGATTTCAAGCTAACTCGTTAGTTTCGCATGCAGTTGTAGCTAAATAATGTATATCACAAGTATTTGTAGCTAAACCATTTGTTTCGCATGGATTTGAAGCTACGCCTTCTACTTCGCATTGATTTGAAGCTAAATCATTTGTTTCGCATAGAATTGAAGCTACCTCGTTTGTTCCTCCTGCTTTTGAAGCTATATCACTTATATCGCATGGATTTGAAGCTGAACCTACTACATCGCATTGATTTGAAGCTAAATCTTGTATATCGCATTGATTTGAAGCTAATTCTTCTACTTCGCATTCATTTGAAGCTAAATCATTTGTTTCGCATGGATTTGAATCTAACCCTTGTCCTTCGAATTGTTTTGAAGCTAAATCATGTGTTTCGTTTGGATTTGAAGCTAAACCTTCTACATCGCTTTGATTTGAAGCTAAATCATGTGTCTCGCATGGAATTGAAGCTACCTCGTTTGTTCCTACAGCTTTTGAAGCTATATCACTTATATCGCAAGTATTTGAAGCTAAATCATATGTGTCGCATGTATTAGAAGCTGAACCTACTACATCGCATTGATTTGAAGCTAAATCTTGTGTATCGCATGGATTTGAAGCTAAATCTTCTATATCGCATTGATTTGAAGCTAAATAATGTGAATCGCATGGGTTTGAAGCTAACTCGTTCGTTTCGCATGCATTTGTAGCTAAATGACGTATATCACAAGTATTTGTAGCTAAACCATTTGTTTTGCTTGGATTTGTAGCTAAGCCTCCTACTTCGCATTCATTTGAAGCTAAATCATTTGTTTCGCATGGATTTGAAGCTAAACCTTCTACATCGCATTGATTTGCAGATAAATCATGTGTTTCGCATGCAGGTGAAGCTAAATCATGTCTTTCACAAGTATTTGAAGATGAACCATTTGAATCGCATTGATTTGATCCCGAGCCTTCTACTTCGCACCTATTTGCAGCTAAATAATGTGTTTCGCATGGATTTGTAGCTAATCCTTCTACTTCGCATTCATTTGAAGCTAAATCATTTGTTTCGCATGGATTTGAATCTAAGCCTGGTCCATCGAATTGATTTGAAGCTAAATCATGTGTTTCGTATGGATTTGAAGCTAAACCTTCTACATCGCATCGATTTGTAGCTAAACCTTCTACATTCTATTGATTTGAGGCTAAACCTTCTTCATCGCACTGATTTGCAGCTAAATCATGTGTTCCGCATGGATTTGAAGCTAACTCGTTCGTTGCGCATGCAGTTAGATCTATATAACGTATATCACATGTATTTGAAGCTAAACCATTTGATTCGCATGGATTTGAAGCTAAGCCTTCTACTTCGCATTAATTGGAAGTTAAATCACGTGTTTTGCATGGATTTGAAGCTAAACCTTCTACGTCGCATTGATTTGAAGCTAAATCATGTGTTTCGCATGCAGTTTAAGCTAAATCATGTCTTTCACAAGTATTTGAAGATGAACCATTTGAATCGCATTGATTCGAACCCGACCCTTCTACTTCGCACTGATTTGCAGCTAAATAATTTGTTTCGCATGGATTTGAAGCTAAACCTTCTACATCGCATTGATTCGAAGCTAAATCATGTTTCTCGCATGGAATTGAAGCTACCTTGTTTGTTCCTACAGCTTTTGAAGCTATATCACTTATATCGCAAGTATTTGAAACTAAATCATGTGTATCGCATGGATTGGAAGCTAAACCTTCTTCATCGCATTGATTTGAAGATAAATCGTGTGTTTCGCATAGATTTGAAGCTTACTCGTTAGTTTCGCATACAGTTGTAGCTAAATAATGTATATCACAAGTATTTGTAGCTAAACCATTTGTTTCGCATGGATTTGAAGCTACGCCTTCTACTTCTCATTGATTTGAAGCTAAATCATTTGTTTCGCATGGATTTGAAACTAACTCGTTCTGTTCGCCTGCAGTTGAATCTACATGACTTATATCGCTAGTATTTGAAGCTAAATCATGTGTATCGCGTGGATTTTGAAGCTAACTCGTTTGATTAGTCTTCATTTGAAGCTATATCATTTATACCCAAGTGTTTGAAGCTATATCATTTGTTTCGCATGGATTTGAAGCTAAACCTTCTTCATCGCATTGATTTGCAACTAAATCATGTGTTTCGCATGGATTTGAAGCTAACTCGTTGTTTCGCATGCAGTTGTAGCTAAATAATCTATATCACAAGTATTTGTAGCTAAACCATTTGTTTCGCATGGATTTGAAGCTACGCCTTCTACTTCGCATTGATTTGAAGCTAAATCATTTGTTTCGCATGGAATTGAAGCCACCTCGTTTGTTCCTCCAGCTTTTGAAGCTATAACACTTATATCGCAAGTATTTGAAGCTAAATCATATGTGTCACATGGATTTGAAGCTGAAACTAATACATCGCATTGATTTGAAGCTAAATCTTGTGTATCGCAGGGATTTGAAGCTAAACCTTCTACATCACATTGATTTGCAGCTAAATAGTGTGTGTTTCGCATGGATTTGAAGCTAACTCGTTCGTTTTGCCTGCAGTTGAATCTACATCAATTATATCGCAAGTATTTGAAGCTAAATCATGTGTATCGCGTGGATTTTGAAGCTAACTCGTTTGATTGGTCTGCATTTGAAGCTACATCACTTATACCCCAAGTTTTTGAAGTTAAGTCATTTGTTTCGCGTGGATTTGAAGCTAAACCTTCTACGTCGCATTGATTTGAAGCTAAATCATGTGTCTCGCATGGATTTCAAGCTAACTCGTTTGTTTCTTCTGCATTTGAAGCTACATCACTAATATCGAGAGTATTTGAAGCTAAATCATTTGTTTCGCACAGATTTGAAGCTAAACCATCTACATCGCATTGATTTGAAACTAAATCATGTGTTTCGCTTCGATTTGAAGCCAAATCATGTGTTTCGTCTGCATTTGAAGCTATATTACTTATATCGCAATTATCTGAAGCTAAATAATCTGTGTCGCATGGATTTGCAGCTAAACCTTCTACATAGCATTGATTTGAAGCTAAATCATATGTTTTGCATGGATTTGAAGCAAACTCGTTTGTTCCGCATGCAGTTGTAGCTAAATAATGTATATCACAAGTATTTGTAGCTAATCCATTTATTTCGCATGGATCTGAAGCTAAGCCTTCTACTTCGCATTGATTGAAGCTAAATCATATGTATCGCATGGATTTGAAGCTGAACCTTCTACATCGCATTGATTTGAATCTAAATCTTGTGTATCACATGGATTTGAAGCTAATCCTTCTACATCGCATTGATTTGCAGCTGAATCATGTGTTTCGCATGGATTTGAAGCTAACTCGTTCGTTTCGCATGCAGTTGTAGCTAAATAATGTATATCACAAGTATTTGTAGCTAAACCATTTGTTTTGCATGGATTTGAAGCTAAGCCTTGTCCTTCGAATTGATTTGAAGCTAAATCATGTGTTTCGTTTGGATTTGAAGCTAAACCTTCTACATCGCATTGATTTGAAGCTAAATCATGTGTCTTGCATGGAATTGAAGCTACCTCGTTTGTTCCTACAGCTTTTGAAGCTATATCACTTATATCGCAAGTATTTGAAGCTAAATCATATGTGTCGCATGTATTAGAAGCTGAACCTACTACTTCGCACCGATTTGCAGCTAAATAATGTGTTTCGCATGGATTTGAAGCTAATCCTTCTACATCGCATTGATTTGCAGCTGAATCATGTATTTCGCATGGATTTGAAGCTAACTCGTTCGTTTTGCCTGCAGTTCAATCTACATCACTTATATCGCAAGTGTTTGAAGCTAAATCATGTGTATCGCGTGGAATTGAAGCTACCTCGTTTGTTCCTACAGCTTTTAAAGCTATATCACTTATATCGCAAGAATTTGAAGCTAAATCATATGTGTCGCATTGATTTGAAGCTGAACCTACTACATCGCATTGATTTGAAGATAAATCGTGTGTTTCGCATGGATTTCAAGCTAACTCGTTAGTTTCGCATGCAGTTGTAGCTAAATAATGTATATCACAAGTATTTGTAGCTAAACCATTTGTTTCGCATGGATTTGAAGCTACGCCTTCTACTTCGCATTGATTTGAAGCTAAATCATTTGTTTCGCATAGAATTGAAGCTACCTCGTTTGTTTCTCCTGCTTTTGAAGCTATATCACTTATATCGCATGGATTTGAAGCTGAACCTACTACATCGCATTGATTTGAAGCTAAATCTTGTATATCGCATTGATTTGAAGCTAATTCTTCTACTTCGCATTCATTTGAAGCTAAATCATTTGTTTCGCATGGATTTGAATCTAACCCTTGTCCTTCGAATTGTTTTGAAGCTAAATCATGTGTTTCGTTTGGATTTGAAGCTAAACCTTCTACATCGCTTTGATTTGAAGCTAAATCATGTGTCTCGCATGGAATTGAAGCTACCTCGTTTGTTCCTACAGCTTTTGAAGCTATATCACTTATATCGCAAGTATTTGAAGCTAAATCATATGTGTCGCATGTATTAGAAGCTGAACCTACTACATCGCATTGATTTGAAGCTAAATCTTGTGTATCGCATGGATTTGAAGCTAAATCTTCTATATCGCATTGATTTGAAGCTAAATAATGTGAATCGCATGGGTTTGAAGCTAACTCGTTCGTTTCGCATGCATTTGTAGCTAAATGACGTATATCACAAGTATTTGTAGCTAAACCATTTGTTTTGCTTGGATTTGTAGCTAAGCCTCCTACTTCGCATTCATTTGAAGCTAAATCATTTGTTTCGCATGGATTTGAAGCTAAACCTTCTACATCGCATTGATTTGCAGATAAATCATGTGTTTCGCATGCAGGTGAAGCTAAATCATGTCTTTCACAAGTATTTGAAGATGAACCATTTGAATCGCATTGATTTGATCCCGAGCCTTCTACTTCGCACCTATTTGCAGCTAAATAATGTGTTTCGCATGGATTTGTAGCTAATCCTTCTACTTCGCATTCATTTGAAGCTAAATCATTTGTTTCGCATGGATTTGAATCTAAGCCTGGTCCATCGAATTGATTTGAAGCTAAATCATGTGTTTCGTATGGATTTGAAGCTAAACCTTCTACATCGCATCGATTTGTAGCTAAACCTTCTACATTCTATTGATTTGAGGCTAAACCTTCTTCATCGCACTGATTTGCAGCTAAATCATGTGTTCCGCATGGATTTGAAGCTAACTCGTTCGTTGCGCATGCAGTTAGATCTATATAACGTATATCACATGTATTTGAAGCTAAACCATTTGATTCGCATGGATTTGAAGCTAAGCCTTCTACTTCGCATTAATTGGAAGTTAAATCACGTGTTTTGCATGGATTTGAAGCTAAACCTTCTACGTCGCATTGATTTGAAGCTAAATCATGTGTTTCGCATGCAGTTTAAGCTAAATCATGTCTTTCACAAGTATTTGAAGATGAACCATTTGAATCGCATTGATTTGAACCCGACCCTTCTACTTCGCACTGATTTGCAGCTAAATAATTTGTTTCGCATGGATTTGAAGCTAAACCTTCTACATCGCATTGATTCGAAGCTAAATCATGTTTCTCGCATGGAATTGAAGCTACCTTGTTTGTTCCTACAGCTTTTGAAGCTATATCACTTATATCGCAAGTATTTGAAACTAAATCATGTGTATCGCATGGATTGGAAGCTAAACCTTCTTCATCGCATTGATTTGAAGATAAATCGTGTGTTTCGCATAGATTTGAAGCTTACTCGTTAGTTTCGCATACAGTTGTAGCTAAATAATGTATATCACAAGTATTTGTAGCTAAACCATTTGTTTCGCATGGATTTGAAGCTACGCCTTCTACTTCTCATTGATTTGAAGCTAAATCATTTGTTTCGCATGGATTTGAAACTAACTCGTTCTGTTCGCCTGCAGTTGAATCTACATGACTTATATCGCTAGTATTTGAAGCTAAATCATGTGTATCGCGTGGATTTTGAAGCTAACTCGTTTGATTAGTCTTCATTTGAAGCTATATCACTTACACCACAAGTGTTTGAAGTTATATCATTTGTTTCGCATGGATTTGAAGCTAAACCTTCTTCATCGCATTGATTTGCAGATAAATCATGTGTTTCGCATGGATTTGAAGCTAACTCGTTCGTTGCGCATGCAGTTAAATCTAAATAACGTATATCACAAGTATTTGAAGCTAAACCATTTGATTCGCATGGATTTGAAGCTAAGTCTTCTACTTTGCATTCATTTGAAGGTAAATCATTTGTTTCGCATGGATTTGAATCTAAGCCTTGTCCTTGGAATTGATTTGAAGCTAAATCATGTGTTTCGTATGGACATGAAGCTAAACCTTCTACATCGCATTGATTTGAAGCTAAATCATGTGTCTCGCATGGAATTGAAGCATCCTCGTTTGTTCCTACAGCTTTTGAAGCTATATCACTTATATCGCAAGAATTTGAAGCTAAATCATATGTGTCGCATTGATTTGAAGCTGAACCTACTACATCGCATTGATTTGAAGATAAATCGTGTGTTTCGCATGGATTTCAAGCTAACTCGTTAGTTTCGCATGCAGTTGTAGCTAAATAATGTATATCTCAAGTATTTGTAGCTAAACCATTTGTTTCGCATGGATTTGAAGCTACGCCTTCTACTTCGCATTGATTTGAAGCTAAATCATTTGTTTCGCATAGAATTGAAGCTACCTCGTTTGTTCCTCCTGCTTTTGAAGCTATATCACTTATATCGCATGGATTTGAAGCTGAACCTACTACATCGCATTGATTTGAAGCTAAATCTTGTATATCGCATTGATTTGAAGCTAATTCTTCTACTTCGCATTCATTTGAAGCTAAATCATTTGTTTCGCATGGATTTGAATCTAACCCTTGTCTTTCGAATTGATTTGAAGCTAAATCATGTGTTTCGTTTGGATTTGAAGCTAAACCTTCTACATCGCTTTGATTTGAAGCTAAATCATGTGTCTCGCATGGAATTGAAGCTACCTCGTTTGTTCCTACAGTTTTTGAAGCTATATCACTTATATCGCAAGTATTTGAAGCTAAATCATATGTGTCGCATGTATTAGAAGCTGAACCTACTACATCGCATTGATTTGAAGCTAAATCTTGTGTATCGCATGGATTTGAAGCTAAATCTTCTATATCGCATTGATTTGAAGCTAAATAATGTGAATCGCATGGGTTTGAAGCTAACTCGTTCGTTTCGCATGCAATTGTAGCTAAATGACGTATATCACAAGTATTTGTAGCTAAACCATTTGTTTTGCTTGGATTTGTAGCTAAGCCTCCTACTTCGCATTCATTTGAAGCTAAATCATTTGTTTCGCATGGATTTGAAGCTAAACCTTCTACATCGCACTGATTTGCAGCTGAATCATGTGTTCCGCATGGATTTGAAGCTAACTCGTTCGTTGCGCATGCAGTAAGATCTATATAACGTATATCACATGTATTTGAAGCTAAACCATTTGATTCGCATGGATTTGAAGCTAAGCCTTCTACTTCGCATTAATTGGAAGTTAAATCACGTGTTTTGCATGGATTTGAAGCTAAACCTTCTACATCGCATTGATTTGAAACTAAATCATGTGTTTCGCATGCAGTTGAAGCTAAATCATGTCTTTCACAAGTATTTGAAATGAACCATTTGAATCGCATTGATTTGAACCCGACCCTTCTACTTCGCACTGATTTGCAGCTAAATAATGTGTTTCGCATGGATTTGAAGCTAAACCTTCTACATCGCATTGATTCGAAGCTAAATCATGTTTCTCGCATGGAATTGAAGCTACCTTGTTTGTTCCTACAGCTTTTGAAGCTATATCACTTATATCGCAAGTATTTGAAACTAAATCATATGTGTCGCATGGATTTGAAGCTGAACCTACTACATCGCATTGATTTGAAGCTAAACGTTCTACATCGCATTGATTTGCAGCTAAATCATGTGTTTCGCATGGATTTGAAGATAACACGTTGGTTTCGCCTGCAGTTGATTCTACATCACTTATATCGCTAGTATTTGAAGCTAAATCATGTGTATCGCATGGATTGGAAGCTAAACCTTCTTCATCGCATTGATTTGAAGATAAATCGTGTGTATCGCATGGATTTGAAGTTAACTCGTTTGTTTCGCATGCAGTTGTAGCTAAATAATGTATATCACAAGTATTTGTAGCTAAACCATTTGTTTCGCATGGATTTGAAGCTACGCCTTCTACTTCGCATTGATTTGAAGCTAAAGCATTTGCCTTGCATGGAATTGAAGCTACCTCGTTTGTTCCTCCTGCTTTTAAAGCTATATCACTTATATCGCATGGATTTGAAGCTGAACCTACTACATCGCATTGATTTGAAGCTAAATCTTGTATATCGCATGGATTTGAAGCTAAACCTTCTACATCACATTGATTTGCTGCTAAATCATGTGTTTCGCATGGATTTCAAGCTAACTCGTTCGTTTCGCATGCAGTTGTAGCTAAATAATGTATATCACAAGTATTTGTAGCTAAACCATTTGTTTTGCATGGATTTGAAGCTAAGCCTTGTCCTTCGAATTGATTTGAAGCTAAATCATGTGTGTCGTTTGGATTTGAAGCTAAACCTTCTACATCGCATTGATTTGAAGCTAAATCATGTGTCTCGCATGGAATTGAAGCTACCTCGTTTGTTCCTACAGATTTTGAAGCTATATCACTTATATAGCAAGTATTTGAAGCTAAATCATATGTGTCGCATGTATTAGAAGCTGAACCTACTACTTCGCACCGATTTGCAGCTAAATAATGTGTTTCGCATGGATTTGAAGCTAATCCTTCTACATCGCATTGATTTGCAGCTGAATCATGTATTTCGCATGGATTTGAAGCTAACTCGTTCGTTTTGCCTGCAGTTCAATCTACATCACTTATATCGCAAGTGTTTGAAGCTAAATCATGTGTATCGCGTGGAATTGAAGCTACCTCGTTTGTTCCTACAGCTTTTAAAGCTATATCACTTATATCGCAAGAATTTGAAGCTAAATCATATGTGTCGCATTGATTTGAAGCTGAACCTACTACATCGCATTGATTTGAAGATAAATCGTGTGTTTCGCATGGATTTCAAGCTAACTCGTTAGTTTCGCATGCAGTTGTAGCTAAATAATGTATATCACAAGTATTTGTAGCTAAACCATTTGTTTCGCATGGATTTGAAGCTACGCCTTCTACTTCGCATTGATTTGAAGCTAAATCATTTGTTTCGCATAGAATTGAAGCTACCTCGTTTGTTCCTCCTGCTTTTGAAGCTATATCACTTATATCGCATGGATTTGAAGCTGAACCTACTACATCGCATTGATTTGAAGCTAAATCTTGTATATCGCATTGATTTGAAGCTAATTCTTCTACTTCGCATTCATTTGAAGCTAAATCATTTGTTTCGCATGGATTTGAATCTAACCCTTGTCCTTCGAATTGTTTTGAAGCTAAATCATGTGTTTCGTTTGGATTTGAAGCTAAACCTTCTACATCGCTTTGATTTGAAGCTAAATCATGTGTCTCGCATGGAATTGAAGCTACCTCGTTTGTTCCTACAGCTTTTGAAGCTATATCACTTATATCGCAAGTATTTGAAGCTAAATCATATGTGTCGCATGTATTAGAAGCTGAACCTACTACATCGCATTGATTTGAAGCTAAATCTTGTGTATCGCATGGATTTGAAGCTAAATCTTCTATATCGCATTGATTTGAAGCTAAATAATGTGAATCGCATGGGTTTGAAGCTAACTCGTTCGTTTCGCATGCATTTGTAGCTAAATGACGTATATCACAAGTATTTGTAGCTAAACCATTTGTTTTGCATGGATTTGAAGCTAAGCCTTGTCCTTCGAATTGATTTGAAGCTAAATCATGTGTTTCGTTTGGATTTGAAGCTAAACCTTCTACATCGCATTGATTTGAAGCTAAATCAT
This sequence comes from Megalopta genalis, assembly GCF_051020955.1. Taxonomy (NCBI): domain Eukaryota; kingdom Metazoa; phylum Arthropoda; class Insecta; order Hymenoptera; family Halictidae; genus Megalopta; species Megalopta genalis. Next base: position 11,394 of record NW_027477232.1, read on the forward strand.
GTGTCTTGCATGGAATTGAAGCTACCTCGTTTGTTCCTACAGCTTTTGAAGCTATATCACTTATATCGCAAGTATTTGAAGCTAAATCATATGTGTCGCATGTATTAGAAGCTGAACCTACTACTTCGCACCGATTTGCAGCTAAATAATGTGTTTCGCATGGATTTGAAGCTAATCCTTCTACATCGCATTGATTTGCAGCTGAATCATGTATTTCGCATGGATTTGAAGCTAACTCGTTCGTTTTGCCTGCAGTTCAATCTACATCACTTATATCGCAAGTGTTTGAAGCTAAATCATGTGTATCGCGTGGAATTGAAGCTACCTCGTTTGTTCCTACAGCTTTTAAAGCTATATCACTTATATCGCAAGAATTTGAAGCTAAATCATATGTGTCGCATTGATTTGAAGCTGAACCTACTACATCGCATTGATTTGAAGATAAATCGTGTGTTTCGCATGGATTTCAAGCTAACTCGTTAGTTTCGCATGCAGTTGTAGCTAAATAATGTATATCACAAGTATTTGTAGCTAAACCATTTGTTTCGCATGGATTTGAAGCTACGCTTCTACTTCGCATTGATTTGAAGCTAAATCATTTGTTTCGCATAGAATTGAAGCTACCTCGTTTGTTCCTCCTGCTTTTGAAGCTATATCACTTATATCGCATGGATTTGAAGCTGAACCTACTACATCGCATTGATTTGAAGCTAAATCTTGTATATCGCATTGATTTGAAGCTAATTCTTCTACTTCGCATTCATTTGAAGCTAAATCATTTGTTTCGCATGGATTTGAATCTAACCCTTGTCCTTCGAATTGTTTTGAAGCTAAATCATGTGTTTCGTTTGGATTTGAAGCTAAACCTTCTACATCGCTTTGATTTGAAGCTAAATCATGTGTCTCGCATGGAATTGAAGCTACCTCGTTTGTTCCTACAGCTTTTGAAGCTATATCACTTATATCGCAAGTATTTGAAGCTAAATCATATGTGTCGCATGTATTAGAAGCTGAACCTACTACATCGCATTGATTTGAAGCTAAATCTTGTGTATCGCATGGATTTGAAGCTAAATCTTCTATATCGCATTGATTTGAAGCTAAATAATGTGAATCGCATGGGTTTGAAGCTAACTCGTTCGTTTCGCATGCATTTGTAGCTAAATGACGTATATCACAAGTATTTGTAGCTAAACCATTTGTTTTGCTTGGATTTGTAGCTAAGCCTCCTACTTCGCATTCATTTGAAGCTAAATCATTTGTTTCGCATGGATTTGAAGCTAAACCTTCTACATCGCATTGATTTGCAGCTAAATCATGTGTTTCGCATGCAGGTGAAGCTAAATCATGTCTTTCACAAGTATTTGAAGATGAACCATTTGAATCGCATTGATTTGATCCCGAGCCTTCTACTTCGCACCTATTTGCAGCTAAATAATGTGTTTCGCATGGATTTGTAGCTAATCCTTCTACTTCGCATTCATTTGAAGCTAAATCATTTGTTTCGCATGGATTTGAATCTAAGCCTGGTCCATCGAATTGATTTGAAGCTAAATCATGTGTTTCGTATGGATTTGAAGCTAAACCTTCTACATCGCATCGATTTGTAGCTAAACCTTCTACATTCTATTGATTTGAGGCTAAACCTTCTTCATCGCACTGATTTGCAGCTAAATCATGTGTTCCGCATGGATTTGAAGCTAACTCGTTCGTTGCGCATGCAGTTAGATCTATATAACGTATATCACATGTATTTGAAGCTAAACCATTTGATTCGCATGGATTTGAAGCTAAGCCTTCTATTTCGCATTAATTGGAAGTTAAATCACGTGTTTTGCATGGATTTGAAGCTAAACCTTCTACGTCGCATTGATTTGAAGCTAAATCATGTGTTTCGCATGCAGTTTAAGCTAAATCATGTCTTTCACAAGTATTTGAAGATGAACCATTTGAATCGCATTGATTTGAACCCGACCCTTCTACTTCGCACTGATTTGCAGCTAAATAATTTGTTTCGCATGGATTTGAAGCTAAACCTTCTACATCGCATTGATTCGAAGCTAAATCATGTTTCTCGCATGGAATTGAAGCTACCTTGTTTGTTCCTACAGCTTTTGAAGCTATATCACTTATATCGCAAGTATTTGAAACTAAATCATGTGTATCGCATGGATTGGAAGCTAAACCTTCTTCATCGCATTGATTTGAAGATAAATCGTGTGTTTCGCATAGATTTGAAGCTTACTCGTTAGTTTCGCATACAGTTGTAGCTAAATAATGTATATCACAAGTATTTGTAGCTAAACCATTTGTTTCGCATGGATTTGAAGCTACGCCTTCTACTTCTCATTGATTTGAAGCTAAATCATTTGTTTCGCATGGATTTGAAACTAACTCGTTCTGTTCGCCTGCAGTTGAATCTACATGACTTATATCGCTAGTATTTGAAGCTAAATCATGTGTATCGCGTGGATTTTGAAGCTAACTCGTTTGATTAGTCTTCATTTGAAGCTATATCACTTACACCACAAGTGTTTGAAGTTATATCATTTGTTTCGCATGGATTTGAAGCTAAACCTTCTTCATCGCATTGATTTGAAGATAAATCGTGTGTTTCGCATGGATTTCAAGCTAACTCGTTAGTTTCGCATGCAGTTGTAGCTAAATAATGTATATCTCAAGTATTTGTAGCTAAACCATTTGTTTCGCATGGATTTGAAGCTACGCCTTCTACTTCGCATTGATTTGAAGCTAAATCATTAGTTTCGCATAGAATTGAAGCTACCTCGTTTGTTCCTCCTGCTTTTGAAGCTATATCACTTATATCGCATGGATTTGAAGCTGAACCTACTACATCGCATTGATTTGAAGCTAAATCTTGTATATCGCATTGATTTGAAGCTAATTCTTCTACTTCGCATTCATTTGAAGCTAAATCATTTGTTTCGCATGGATTTGAATCTAACCCTTGTCTTTCGAATTGATTTGAAGCTAAATCATGTGTTTCGTTTGGATTTGAAGCTAAACCTTCTACATCGCTTTGATTTGAAGCTAAATCATGTGTCTCGCATGGAATTGAAGCTACCTCGTTTGTTCCTACAGCTTTTGAAGCTATATCACTTATATCGCAAGTATTTGAAGCTAAATCATATGTGTCGCATGTATTAGAAGCTGAACCTACTACATCGCATTGATTTGAAGCTAAATCTTGTGTATCGCATGGATTTGAAGCTAAATCTTCTATATCGCATTGATTTGAAGCTAAATAATGTGAATCGCATGGGTTTGAAGCTAACTCGTTCGTTTCGCATGCAATTGTAGCTAAATGACGTATATCACAAGTATTTGTAGCTAAACCATTTGTTTTGCTTGGATTTGTAGCTAAGCCTCCTACTTCGCATTCATTTGAAGCTAAATCATTTGTTTCGCATGGATTTGAAGCTAAACCTTCTACATCGCACTGATTTGCAGCTAAATCATGTGTTCCGCATGGATTTGAAGCTAACTCGTTCGTTGCGCATGCAGTAAGATCTATATAACGTATATCACATGTATTTGAAGCTAAACCATTTGATTCGCATGGATTTGAAGCTAAGCCTTCTACTTCGCATTAATTGGAAGTTAAATCACGTGTTTTGCATGGATTTGAAGCTAAACCTTCTACATCGCATTGATTTGAAACTAAATCATGTGTTTCGCATGCAGTTGAAGCTAAATCATGTCTTTCACAAGTATTTGAAATGAACCATTTGAATCGCATTGATTTGAACCCGACCCTTCTACTTCGCACTGATTTGCAGCTAAATAATGTGTTTCGCATGGATTTGAAGCTAAACCTTCTACATCGCATTGATTCGAAGCTAAATCATGTTTCTCGCATGGAATTGAAGCTACCTTGTTTGTTCCTACAGCTTTTGAAGCTATATCACTTATATCGCAAGTATTTGAAACTGAATCATATGTGTCGCATGGATTTGAAGCTGAACCTACTACATCGCATTGATTTGAAGCTAAACGTTCTACATCGCATTGATTTGCAGCTAAATCATGTGTTTCGCATGGATTTGAAGATAACACGTTGGTTTCGCCTGCAGTTGATTCTACATCACTTATATCGCTAGTATTTGAAGCTAAATCATGTGTATCGCATGGATTGGAAGCTAAACCTTCTTCATCGCATTGATTTGAAGATAAATCGTGTGTATCGCATGGATTTGAAGTTAACTCGTTTGTTTCGCATGCAGTTGTAGCTAAATAATGTATATCACAAGTATTTGTAGCTAAACCATTTGTTTCGCATGGATTTGAAGCTACGCCTTCTACTTCGCATTGATTTGAAGCTAAAGCATTTGCCTTGCATGGAATTGAAGCTACCTCGTTTGTTCCTCCTGCTTTTAAAGCTATATCACTTATATCGCATGGATTTGAAGCTGAACCTACTACATCGCATTGATTTGAAGCTAAATCTTGTATATCGCATGGATTTGAAGCTAAACCTTCTACATCACATTGATTTGCTGCTAAATCATGTGTTTCGCATGGATTTCAAGCTAACTCGTTCGTTTCGCATGCAGTTGTAGCTAAATAATGTATATCACAAGTATTTGTAGCTAAACCATTTGTTTTGCATGGATTTGAAGCTAAGCCTTGTCCTTCGAATTGATTTGAAGCTAAATCATGTGTGTCGTTTGGATTTGAAGCTAAACCTTCTACATCGCATTGATTTGAAGCTAAATCATGTGTCTCGCATGGAATTGAAGCTACCTCGTTTGTTCCTACAGATTTTGAAGCTATATCACTTATATCGCAAGTATTTGAAGCTAAATCATATGTGTCGCATGTATTAGAAGCTGAACCTACTACTTCGCACCGATTTGCAGCTAAATAATGTGTTTCGCATGGATTTGAAGCTAATCCTTCTACATCGCATTGATTTGCAGCTGAATCATGTGTTTCGCATGGATTTGAAGCTAAACCTTCTACATCACATTGATTTGCTGCTAAATCATGTGTTTCGCATGGATTTCAAGCTAACTCGTTCGTTTCGCATGCAGTTGTAGCTAAATAATGTATATCACAAGTATTTGTAGCTAAACCATTTGTTTTGCATGGATTTGAAGCTAAGCCTTGTCCTTCGCACCGATTTGCAGCTAAATCATGTGTTTCGTTTGGATTTGAAGCTAAACCTTCTACATCGCATTGATTTGAAGCTAAATCATGTGTCTTGCATGGAATTGAAGCTACCTCGTTTGTTCCTACAGCTTTTGAAGCTATATCACTTATATCGCAAGTATTTGAAGCTAAATCATATGTGTCGCATGTATTAGAAGCTGAACCTACTACTTCGCACCGATTTGCAGCTAAATAATGTGTTTCGCATGGATTTGAAGCTAATCCTTCTACATCGCATTGATTTGCAGCTGAATAATGTATTTCGCATGGATTTGAAGCTAACTCGTTCGTTTTGCCTGCAGTTCAATCTACATCACTTATATCGCAAGTGTTTGAAGCTAAATCATGTGTATCGCGTGGAATTGAAGCTACCTCGTTTGTTCCTACAGCTTTTAAAGCTATATCACTTATATCGCAAGAATTTGAAGCTAAATCATATGTGTCGCATTGATTTGAAGCTGAACCTACTACATCGCATTGATTTGAAGATAAATCGTGTGTTTCGCATGGATTTCAAGCTAACTCGTTAGTTTCGCATGCAGTTGTAGCTAAATAATGTATATCACAAGTATTTGTAGCTAAACCATTTGTTTCGCATGGATTTGAAGCTACGCCTTCTACTTCGCATTGATTTGAAGCTAAATCATTTGTTTCGCATAGAATTGAAGCTACCTCGTTTGTTCCTCCTGCTTTTGAAGCTATATCACTTATATCGCATGGATTTGAAGCTGAACCTACTACATCGCATTGATTTGAAGCTAAATCTTGTATATCGCATTGATTTGAAGCTAATTCTTCTACTTCGCATTCATTTGAAGCTAAATCATTTGTTTCGCATGGATTTGAATCTAACCCTTGTCCTTCGAATTGTTTTGAAGCTAAATCATGTGTTTCGTTTGGATTTGAAGCTAAACCTTCTACATCGCTTTGATTTGAAGCTAAATCATGTGTCTCGCATGGAATTGAAGCTACCTCGTTTGTTCCTACAGCTTTTGAAGCTATATCACTTATATCGCAAGTATTTGAAGCTAAATCATATGTGTCGCATGTATTAGAAGCTGAACCTACTACATCGCATTGATTTGAAGCTAAATCTTGTGTATCGCATGGATTTGAAGCTAAATCTTCTATATCGCATTGATTTGAAGCTAAATAATGTGAATCGCATGGGTTTGAAGCTAACTCGTTCGTTTCGCATGCATTTGTAGCTAAATGACGTATATCACAAGTATTTGTAGCTAAACCATTTGTTTTGCTTGGATTTGTAGCTAAGCCTCCTACTTCGCATTCATTTGAAGCTAAATCATTTGTTTCGCATGGATTTGAAGCTAAACCTTCTACATCGCATTGATTTGCAGCTAAATCATGTGTTTCGCATGCAGGTGAAGCTAAATCATGTCTTTCACAAGTATTTGAAGATGAACCATTTGAATCGCATTGATTTGATCCCGAGCCTTCTACTTCGCACCTATTTGCAGCTAAATAATGTGTTTCGCATGGATTTGTAGCTAATCCTTCTACTTCGCATTCATTTGAAGCTAAATCATTTGTTTCGCATGGATTTGAATCTAAGCCTGGTCCATCGAATTGATTTGAAGCTAAATCATGTGTTTCGTATGGATTTGAAGCTAAACCTTCTACATCGCATCGATTTGTAGCTAAACCTTCTACATTCTATTGATTTGAGGCTAAACCTTCTTCATCGCACTGATTTGCAGCTAGATCATGTGTTCCGCATGGATTTGAAGCTAACTCGTTCGTTGCGCATGCAGTTAGATCTATATAACGTATATCACATGTATTTGAAGCTAAACCATTTGATTCGCATGGATTTGAAGCTAAGCCTTCTACTTCGCATTAATTGGAAGTTAAATCACGTGTTTTGCATGGATTTGAAGCTAAACCTTCTACGTCGCATTGATTTGAAGCTAAATCATGTGTTTCGCATGCAGTTTAAGCTAAATCATGTCTTTCACAAGTATTTGAAGATGAACCATTTGAATCGCATTGATTTGAACCCGACCCTTCTACTTCGCACTGATTTGCAGCTAAATAATTTGTTTCGCATGGATTTGAAGCTAAACCTTCTACATCGCATTGATTCGAAGCTAAATCATGTTTCTCGCATGGAATTGAAGCTACCTTGTTTGTTCCTACAGCTTTTGAAGCTATATCACTTATATCGCAAGTATTTGAAACTAAATCATGTGTATCGCATGGATTGGAAGCTAAACCTTCTTCATCGCATTGATTTGAAGATAAATCGTGTGTTTCGCATAGATTTGAAGCTTACTCGTTAGTTTCGCATACAGTTGTAGCTAAATAATGTATATCACAAGTATTTGTAGCTAAACCATTTGTTTCGCATGGATTTGAAGCTACGCCTTCTACTTCTCATTGATTTGAAGCTAAATCATTTGTTTCGCATGGATTTGAAACTAACTCGTTCTGTTCGCCTGCAGTTGAATCTACATGACTTATATCGCTAGTATTTGAAGCTAAATCATGTGTATCGCGTGGATTTTGAAGCTAACTCGTTTGATTAGTCTTCATTTGAAGCTATATCACTTACACCACAAGTGTTTGAAGTTATATCATTTGTTTCGCATGGATTTGAAGCTAAACCTTCTTCATCGCATTGATTTGCAGATAAATCATGTGTTTCGCATGGATTTGAAGCTAACTCGTTCGTTGCGCATGCAGTTAAATCTAAATAACGTATATCACAAGTATTTGAAGCTAAACCATTTGATTCGCATGGATTTGAAGCTAAGTCTTCTACTTTGCATTCATTTGAAGCTAAATCATTTGTTTCGCATGGATTTGAATCTAAGCCTTGTCCTTGGAATTGATTTGAAGCTAAATCATGTGTTTCGTATGGACATGAAGCTAAACCTTCTACATCGCATTGATTTGAAGCTAAATCATGTGTCTCGCATGGAATTGAAGCATCCTCGTTTGTTCCTACAGCTTTTGAAGCTATATCACTTATATCGCAAGAATTTGAAGCTAAATCATATGTGTCGCATTGATTTGAAGCTGAACCTACTACATCGCATTGATTTGAAGATAAATCGTGTGTTTCGCATGGATTTCAAGCTAACTCGTTAGTTTCGCATGCAGTTGTAGCTAAATAATGTATATCTCAAGTATTTGTAGCTAAACCATTTGTTTCGCATGGATTTGAAGCTACGCCTTCTACTTCGCATTGATTTGAAGCTAAATCATTTGTTTCGCATAGAATTGAAGCTACCTCGTTTGTTCCTCCTGCTTTTGAAGCTATATCACTTATATCGCATGGATTTGAAGCTGAACCTACTACATCGCATTGATTTGAAGCTAAATCTTGTATATCGCATTGATTTGAAGCTAATTCTTCTACTTCGCATTCATTTGAAGCTAAATCATTTGTTTCGCATGGATTTGAATCTAACCCTTGTCCTTCGAATTGATTTGAAGCTAAATCATGTGTTTCGTTTGGATTTGAAGCTAAACCTTCTACATCGCTTTGATTTGAAGCTAAATCATGTGTCTCGCATGGAATTGAAGCTACCTCGTTTGTTCCTACAGCTTTTGAAGCTATATCACTTATATCGCAAGTATTTGAAGCTAAATCATATGTGTCGCATGTATTAGAAGCTGAACCTACTACATCGCATTGATTTGAAGCTAAATCTTGTGTATCGCATGGATTTGAAGCTAAATCTTCTATATCGCATTGATTTGAAGCTAAATAATGTGAATCGCATGGGTTTGAAGCTAACTCGTTCGTTTCGCATGCAATTGTAGCTAAATGACGTATATCACAAGTATTTGTAGCTAAACCATTTGTTTTGCTTGGATTTGTAGCTAAGCCTCCTACTTCGCATTCATTTGAAGCTAAATCATTTGTTTCGCATGGATTTTAAGCTAAACCTTCTACATCGCACTGATTTGCAGCTAAATCATGTGTTCCGCATGGATTTGAAGCTAACTCGTTCGTTGCGCATGCAGTAAGATCTATATAACGTATATCACATGTATTTGAAGCTAAACCATTTGATTCGCATGGATTTGAAGCTAAGCCTTCTACTTCGCATTAATTGGAAGTTAAATCACGTGTTTTGCATGGATTTGAAGCTAAACCTTCTACATCGCATTGATTTGAAACTAAATCATGTGTTTCGCATGCAGTTGAAGCTAAATCATGTCTTTCACAAGTATTTGAAATGAACCATTTGAATCGCATTGATTTGAACCCGACCCTTCTACTTCGCACTGATTTGCAGCTAAATAATGTGTTTCGCATGGATTTGAAGCTAAACCTTCTACATCGCATTGATTCGAAGCTAAATCATGTTTCTCGCATGGAATTGAAGCTACCTTGTTTGTTCCTACAGCTTTTGAAGCTATATCACTTATATCGCAAGTATTTGAAACTAAATCATATGTGTCGCATGGATTTGAAGCTGAACCTACTACATCGCATTGATTTGAAGCTAAACGTTCTACATCGCATTGATTTGTAGCTAAATCATGTGTTTCGCATGGATTTGAAGATAACACGTTGGTTTCGCCTGCAGTTGATTCTACATCACTTATATCGCTAGTATTTGAAGCTAAATCATGTGTATCGCATGGATTGGAAGCTAAACCTTCTTCATCGCATTGATTTGAAGATAAATCGTGTGTATCGCATGGATTTGAAGTTAACTCGTTTGTTTCGCATGCAGTTGTAGCTAAATAATGTATATAACAAGTATTTGTAGCTAAACCATTTGTTTCGCATGGATTTGAAGCTACGCCTTCTACTTCGCATTGATTTGAAGCTAAAGCATTTGCCTTGCATGGAATTGAAGCTACCTCGTTTGTTCCTCCTGCTTTTAAAGCTATATCACTTATATCGCATGGATTTGAAGCTGAACCTACTACATCGCATTGATTTGAAGCTAAATCTTGTATATCGCATGGATTTGAAGCTAACTCGTTCGTTTCGCATGCAGTTGTAGCTAAATAATGTATATCACAAGTATTTGTAGCTAAACCATTTGTTTTGCATGGATTTGAAGCTAAGCCTTGTCCTTCGAATTGATTTGAAGCTAAATCATGTGTGTCGTTTGGATTTGAAGCTAAACCTTCTACATCGCATTGATTTGAAGCTAAATCATGTGTCTCGCATGGAATTGAAGCTACCTCGTTTGTTCCTACAGATTTTGAAGCTATATCACTTATATCGCAAGTATTTGAAGCTAAATCATATGTGTCGCATGTATTAGAAGCTGAACCTACTACTTCGCACCGATTTGCAGCTAAATAATGTGTTTCGCATGGATTTGAAGCTAATCCTTCTACATCGCATTGATTTGCAGCTGAATCATGTGTTTCGCATGGATTTGAAGCTAACTCGTTCGTTTTGCCTGCTGTTGAATCTACATCACTTATATCGCAAGTGTTTGAAGCTAAATCATGTGTATCGCGTAGAATTGAAGCTACCTCGTTTGTTCCTACAGCTTTTAAAGCTATATCACTTATATCGCAAGTATTTGAAGCTAAATCATATTTGTGGCATGGATTTGTAGCTGAACCTACTACATCGCATTGATTTGAAGCTAAATCTTGTGTATGGCATGGATTTGAAGCTAAACCTTCTACATCCCATTGATTTGAAGCTAAATCATGTGTATCGCATGGATTTGAAGTTAACTCGTTTGTTTCGCATGCGGTTGTAGCTAAATAATGTATATCACAAGTATTTGTAGATAAACCATTTGTTTTGCATGGATTTGAAGCCAAGCCTTCTACTTCGCATTCATTTGAAGCTAAATCATTTGTTTCGCATGGATTTGAATCTATGTCTTATCCTTCGAATTGATTTGAATCTAAATCATGTGTGTTGTATGGATTTGAAGCGAAACCTTCTACATCGCAATTATTTGAAGCTAAACCTTCTATATTCTATTGATTTGAAGCTAAACCTTCTACCTCTTATTGATTTGAAGCTAAACCTTCTACATCGCATTGATTTGAAGATAAATCGTGTGTTTCGCATAGATTTGAAGCTAACTCGTTAGTTTCGCATGCAGTTGTAGCTAAATAATGTATATCACAAGTATTTGTAGCTAAACCATTTGTTTCGCATGGATTTGAAGCTACGCCTTCTACTTCGCATTGATTTGAAGCTAAAGCATTTGTCTTGCATGGAATTGAAGCTAACTCGTTTGTTCAACCTGCTTTTGAAGCTATATCACTTATATCGCATGGATTTGAAGCTGAACCTACTACATCGCATTGATTTGAAGCTAAATCTTGTGTATCGCATGGATTTGAAGCAAACTATCTACATCGCATTGATTTGAAGCTTAATCATGTGTATCGCATGGATTTCAAGCTAAACCTTCTACATCGCATTGATTTGCAGCTAAATCATGTGTTTCGCATGGATTTGAAGATAACACGTTCGTTTCGCCTGCAGTTGAATCTACATCTCTTATATCGCTAGTATTTGAAGCTAAATCATGTGTATCGCTTGGATTTTGAAGCTAACTCGTTTGATTAGTCTTCATTTGAAGCTATATCGCTTACACCCCAAGCGTTTGAGGCTATATCATTTGTTTCGCATGGATTTGAAGCTAACTCGTTAGTTTCGCATGCAGTTGTATCTAAATAATGTATATCACAAGTATTTGTAGCTAAACCAATTGTTTCGCATGGATTTGAAGCTACGCCTTCTACTTCGCATTGATTTGAAGCTAAATCATTTGTTTCGCATGGAATTGAAGCTACCTCGTTTGTTCCTCCTGCTTTTGAAGCTATATCACTTATATCGCATGGATTTGAAGCTGAACCTACTACATCGCATTGATTTGAAGCTAAATCTTGTGTATCGCATGGATTTGAAGCAAACTATCTACATCGCATTGATTTGAAGCTTAATCATGTGTATCGCATGGATTTCAAGCTAAACCTTCTACATCGCATTGATTTGCAGCTAAATCATGTGTTTCGCATGGATTTGAAGATAACACGTTCGTTTCGCCTGCAGTTGAATCTACATCTCTTATATCGCTAGTATTTGAAGCTAAATCATGTGTATCGCTTGGATTGTGAAGCTAACTCGTTTGATTAGTCTTCATTTGAAGCTATATCGCTTACACCCCAAGCGTTTGAGGCTATATCATTTGTTTCGCATGGATTTGAAGCTAAACCTTCTTCATCGCATTGATTTGCAGCTAAATCATGTGTTTCGCATGGGTTTGAAGCTGACTCGTTCGTTGCGCATGCAGTTAAATCTAAATAATGTATATCACAAGTATGTGAAGCTAAACCATTTGATTCGCATCGATTTGAAGCTAAGACTTCTACTTCGCATTAATTGGAAGATAAATCACGTGTTTTGCATGGATTTGAAGCAAAACCTTCTACATCGCATTGATTTGAAGCTAAATCATGTGTTTCGCATGCAGTTGAAGCTAAATCATGTCTTTCACAAGTATTTGAAGATGAACCATTTGAATCGCATTGATTTGAACCCGAGCCTTCTACTTCGCACTGATTTGCAATTAAATAATGTGTTTCGCATGGATTTGAAGCTAAACCTTCTACATCGCATTGATTTGCAGCTGAATCATATGTTTCGCATAGATTTGAAGCTACCTCGTTTGTTCCTACAGCTTTTGAAGCTATATCACTTATATCGCAAGTATTTGAAGCTAAATCATATGTGTCGGATGGATTTGAAGCTGTACCTACTACATCGCATTGATTTGAAGCTAAATCTTGTGTATCGCATGGATGTGAATCTAAACCTTCTACATCGCTAATGTTTGAAGCAAAATCATGTATATGGCGTGGATTTTGAAGCTAACTCGTTTGATTAGTCTTCATCTGAAGCTATATCATTTATACCTCAAGTGTTTGATGCTATATCGTTTGTTTCGCATGGATTTGAAGCTGAACCTTCTACATCGCATTTATTTGAAGCTAAACCTTCTATATTCTATTGATTTGAAGCAAAACCATCTACCTCTTATTGAATTGAAGCAAACCTTCTACATCGCATTGATTTGAAGATAAATCGTGTGTTTCGCATGGATTTGAAGCTAACTCGTTCGTTTTGCCTGCAGTTGAATCTACATCACTTATATCGCAAGTGTTTGAAGCTAAATCATGTGTATCGCGTGGATTTTGAAGCTAACTCGTTTGATTAGTCTGCATTTGAAGCTATATCACTTATACCCCAAGTGTTTGAAGCTAAATCATTTGTTTCGCGTGGATTTGAAGCTAAACCTTCTACATCGCATTGATTAGAAGCTAAATCATGTGTCTCGCATGGATTTGAAGCTAACTCGTTCGTTTCGCATGCAATTTTAGCTAAATGACGTATATCACAAGTATTTGTAGCTAAACCATTTGTTTTGCATGGATTTGTAGCTAAGCCTTCTACTTCGCATTCATTTGAAGCTAAATCATTTGTTTCGCATGGATTTGAATCTAAGCCTTGTCTTTTGAATTGATTTGAAGCTAAATCATGTGTTTCGTATGGATTTGAAGCTAAACCTTCTACATCGCATTGATTTGAAGCTAAATCATGTATGTAGCATGGATTTGAAGCTATCTCGTTTGTTTCGCATGCAGTTGTAGCTAAATAATGTATATCACATGTATTTGTACCTAAACCATTTGTTTTGCATGGATTTGAAGCTAAGCCTTCTACTTCGCATTCATTTGAAGCTAAATCATTTGTTTCGCATTGATTTGATTCTAAGCCTTGTCCTTCGAATTGATTTGAAGCTAAATCATGTGTTTCGTATGGATTTGAAGCTAAACCTTCTACATCGCATTGATTTGAAGCTAAATCATGTGAATCGCATGGATTTGAAGCTAAGCCTTCTACTTCGCATTCATTTGAAGCTAAATCATTTGTTTCGCATGGATTTGAATCTAAGCCTTGTCCTTCGAATTGATTTGAAGCTAAACCTTGCGTTTGGCATGGATTTGAAGCTAAACCTTCTTCATCGCATTGATTTGCAGCTAAATCATTTGTTTCGCATGCAGTTGAAGCTAAATCATGTCTTTCACAAGTATTTGAAGATGAACCATTTGAATCGCATTGATTTGAACCCGAGCCTTCTACTTCGCACCTATTTGCAGCTAAATAATGTGTTCCGCATGGATTTGAAGTAAACCTTCTACATCCCATGGATTTGAATATAAATCATGTGTTTGGCATGGATTTGAATCTGAACCTACTACATCGCATTGATTTGAAGCTAAATCTTGTGTATCGCATGGATTTGAGGCTAAACCTTCTACATCGCATTGATTTGAAGCTAAATCATGTATATAGCATGGATTTGAAGCTATCTCGTTTGTTTCGCATGCAGTTGTAGCTAAATAATGTATATCACAAGTATTTGTAGCTAAACCATTTGTTTTGCATGGATTTGAAGCTAAGCCTTCTACTTCGCATTCATTTGAAGCTAAATCATTTGTTTCGCATGGATTTGAATCTAAGCCTTGTCCTTCGAATTGATTTGGAGCTAAATCATGTGTTTCGTATGGATTTGAAGCTAAACCTTCTACATCGCATTGAATTGAAGCTAAACCTTATACATTCTATTGATTTGAAGCTAAACCTTCTACCTCTTATTGTTTTGAAGCTAAAACTATTACATCGCATTGATTTGGAGCTAAATCATGTTTCTCGCATGGAATTGAAGCTACCTCGTTTTTTCCCACAGCTTTTGAAGCTATATCACTTATGTCGCAAGTATTTGAAGCTAAATCATATGTGTCGCATGGATTTGAAGCTGAACCTACTACATCGCATTGATTTGAAGCTAAATCTTGTGTATCGTATGGATTTGAAGCTAAACCTACTACATCGCATTGATTTAAAGCTAAATCATGTATATAGCATGGATTTGATGCTATCTCGTTTGTTTCGCATGCAGTTGTATCTAAATAATGTATATCACAAGTATTTGTAGCTAAACCATTTGTTTTGCATGGATTTGAAGCTAATCCTTCTACTTCGCATTCATTTGAAGCTAAATCATTTGTTTCGCATGGATTTGAATCTAAGCCTTGTCTTTTGAATTGATTTGAAGCTAAATCATGTGTTTCGTATGGATTTGAAGCTAAACCTTCTACATCGCATTGATTTGAAGCTAAACCTTCTATATTCTATTGATTTGAAGCTGAACCTTCTACCTCTAATTGAATTGAAGCTAAACCTTCTACATCGCATTGATTTGAAGCTAAATCTTTTGTATCGCATGGATTTGAAGCTAAACCTTCTACATCCCATGGATTTGAAGCTAAATCATGTGAATCGCATGGATTTGAAGCTAACTCGTTCGTTTAGCATGCAGTTGTAGCTAGATGATGTATATCACAAGTATTTGTAACTAAACCACTTGTTTTGCATGGATTTGAATCTAAGCCTTGTCCTTCGAATTGATTTGAAGCTTAATCATGTGTTTCGTATGGATTTGAAGCTAAACCTTCTACATCGCATTGATTTGAAGATAAATCGTGTGTTTCGCATGGATTTGAAGCTAACTCGTTAGTTTCGCATGCAGTTGTAGCTAAATAATGTATATCACAAGTATTTGAAGCTAAACCATTTGATTCGCACGGATATGAAGCTAAGCCTTCTACTTCGCATTAATTGGAAGTTAAATCACGTGTTTTGCATCGATTTGAAGCTAAAGCTTCTACATCGCATTGATTTGAAGCTAAATCAAGTGTATCGCGTGGATTTTGAAGCTAACTCGATTGATTAGTCTTCATTTGAAGCTATATCACTTACATCACAAGTGTTTGAAGCTATATCATTTGTTTCGCATGAATTTGAAGGTAAACCTTCTTCATCGCATTGATTTGCAGCTAAATCATGTGTTTCGCATGGATTTGAAGCTAACTCGTTCGTTGCGCATGCAGTTAAATCTAAATAACGTATATCACAAGTATTTGTAGCTAAACCATTTGATTCGCATGGATTTGAAGATAAGCCTTCTACTTCGCATTCATTTGAACCTAAATCACGTGTTTTGCATGGATTTGAAGCAAAACCTTCTACATCGCATTGATTTGAAGCTAACTCATGTTTTCCCATGCAGTTGAAGCTAAATCATATCTTTCACAAGTATTTGAAGATGAACCATTTGAATCGCATTGATTTGAACCCGAGCCTTCTACTTCGCACTGATTTGCAGTTAAATAATGTGTTTCGCATGGATTTGAAGCTGAATCTACTACATCGCATTCATTTGAAGCTAAATCTTGTGTATCGCATAGATTTGAAGCTAAACCTTCTTCATCGCATTGATTTGAAGATAAATCGTGTGTTTCGCATAGATTTGAATCTTACTCGTTAGTTTCGCATACAGTTGTAGCTAAATAATGTATATCACAAGTATTTGTAGCTAAACCATTTGTTTCGCATGGATTTGAAACTAACTCGTTCTGTTCGCCTGCAGTTGAATCTACATGACTTATATCGCTAGTATTTGAAGCTAAATCATGTGTATCGCGTGGATTTTGAAGCTAACTCGTTTGATTAGTCTTCATTTGAAGCTATATCACTTACACCACAAGTGTTTGAAGTTATATCATTTGTTTCGCATGGATTTGAAGCTAAACCTTCTTCATCGCATTGATTTGCAGATAAATCATGTGTTTCGCATGGATTTGAAGCTAACTCGTTCGTTGCGCATGCAGTTAAATCTAAATAACGTATATCACAAGTATTTGAAGCTAAACCATTTGATTCGCATGGATTTGAAGCTAAGTCTTCTACTTTGCATTCATTTGAAGCTAAATCATTTGTTTCGCATGGATTTGAATCTAAGCCTTGTCCTTGGAATTGATTTGAAGCTAAATCATGTGTTTCGTATGGACATGAAGCTAAACCTTCTACATCGCATTGATTTGAAGCTAAATCATGTGTCTCGCATGGAATTGAAGCATCCTCGTTTGTTCCTACAGCTTTTGAAGCTATATCACTTATATCGCAAGAATTTGAAGCTAAATCATATGTGTCGCATTGATTTGAAGCTGAACCTACTACATCGCATTGATTTGAAGATAAATCGTGTGTTTCGCATGGATTTCAAGCTAACTCGTTAGTTTCGCATGCAGTTGTAGCTAAATAATGTATATCTCAAGTATTTGTAGCTAAACCATTTGTTTCGCATGGATTTGAAGCTACGCCTTCTACTTCGCATTGATTTGAAGCTAAATCATTTGTTTCGCATAGAATTGAAGCTACCTCGTTTGTTCCTCCTGCTTTTGAAGCTATATCACTTATATCGCATGGATTTGAAGCTGAACCTACTACATCGCATTGATTTGAAGCTAAATCTTGTATATCGCATTGATTTGAAGCTAATTCTTCTACTTCGCATTCATTTGAAGCTAAATCATTTGTTTCGCATGGATTTGAATCTAACCCTTGTCTTTCGAATTGATTTGAAGCTAAATCATGTGTTTCGTTTGGATTTGAAGCTAAACCTTCTACATCGCTTTGATTTGAAGCTAAATCATGTGTCTCGCATGGAATGAAGCTACCTCGTTTGTTCCTACAGCTTTTGAAGCTATATCACTTATATCGCAAGTATTTGAAGCTAAATCATATGTGTCGCATGTATTAGAAGCTGAACCTACTACATCGCATTGATTTGAAGCTAAATCTTGTGTATCGCATGGATTTGAAGCTAAATCTTCTATATCGCATTGATTTGAAGCTAAATAATGTGAATCGCATGGGTTTGAAGCTAACTCGTTCGTTTCGCATGCAATTGTAGCTAAATGACGTATATCACAAGTATTTGTAGCTAAACCATTTGTTTTGCTTGGATTTGTAGCTAAGCCTCCTACTTCGCATTCATTTGAAGCTAAATCATTTGTTTCGCATGGATTTGAAGCTAAACCTTCTACATCGCACTGATTTGCAGCTAAATCATGTGTTCCGCATGGATTTGAAGCTAACTCGTTCGTTGCGCATGCAGTAAGATCTATATAACGTATATCACATGTATTTGAAGCTAAACCATTTGATTCGCATGGATTTGAAGCTAAGCCTTCTACTTCGCATTAATTGGAAGTTAAATCACGTGTTTTGCATGGATTTGAAGCTAAACCTTCTACATCGCATTGATTTGAAACTAAATCATGTGTTTCGCATGCAGTTGAAGCTAAATCATGTCTTTCACAAGTATTTGAAATGAACCATTTGAATCGCATTGATTTGAACCCGACCCTTCTACTTCGCACTGATTTGCAGCTAAATAATGTGTTTCGTTTGGATTTGAAGCTAAACCTTCTACATCGCTTTGATTTGAAGCTAAATCATGTGTCTCGCATGGAATTGAAGCTACCTCGTTTGTTCCTACAGCTTTTGAAGCTATATCACTTATATCGCAAGTATTTGAAGCTAAATCATATGTGTCGCATGTATTAGAAGCTGAACCTACTACATCGCATTGATTTGAAGCTAAATCTTGTGTATCGCATGGATTTGAAGCTAAATCTTCTATATCGCATTGATTTGAAGCTAAATAATGTGAATCGCATGGGTTTGAAGCTAACTCGTTCGTTTCGCATGCAATTGTAGCTAAATGACGTATATCACAAGTATTTGTAGCTAAACCATTTGTTTTGCTTGGATTTGTAGCTAAGCCTCCTACTTCGCATTCATTTGAAGCTAAATCATTTGTTTCGCATGGATTTGAAGCTAAACCTTCTACATCGCACTGATTTGCAGCTAAATCATGTGTTCCGCATGGATTTGAAGCTAACTCGTTCGTTGCGCATGCAGTAAGATCTATATAACGTATATCACATGTATTTGAAGCTAAACCATTTGATTCGCATGGATTTGAAGCTAAGCCTTCTACTTCGCATTAATTGGAAGTTAAATCACGTGTTTTGCATGGATTTGAAGCTAAACCTTCTACATCGCATTGATTTGAAACTAAATCATGTGTTTCGCATGCAGTTGAAGCTAAATCATGTCTTTCACAAGTATTTGAAATGAACCATTTGAATCGCATTGATTTGAACCCGACCCTTCTACTTCGCACTGATTTGCAGCTAAATAATGTGTTTCGCATGGATTTGAAGCTAAACCTTCTACATCGCATTGATTCGAAGCTAAATCATGTTTCTCGCATGGAATTGAAGCTACCTTGTTTGTTCCTACAGCTTTTGAAGCTATATCACTTATATCGCAAGTATTTGAAACTAAATCATATGTGTCGCATGGATTTGAAGCTGAACCTACTACATCGCATTGATTTGAAGCTAAACGTTCTACATCGCATTGATTTGCAGCTAAATCATGTGTTTCGCATGGATTTGAAGATAACACGTTGGTTTCGCCTGCAGTTGATTCTACATCACTTATATCGCTAGTATTTGAAGCTAAATCATGTGTATCGCATGGATTGGAAGCTAAACCTTCTTCATCGCATTGATTTGAAGATAAATCGTGTGTATCGCATGGATTTGAAGTTAACTCGTTTGTTTCGCATGCAGTTGTAGCTAAATAATGTATATCACAAGTATTTGTAGCTAAACCATTTGTTTCGCATGGATTTGAAGCTACGCCTTCTACTTCGCATTGATTTGAAGCTAAAGCATTTGCCTTGCATGGAATTGAAGCTACCTCGTTTGTTCCTCCTGCTTTTAAAGCTATATCACTTATATCGCATGGATTTGAAGCTGAACCTACTACATCGCATTGATTTGAAGCTAAATCTTGTATATCGCATGGATTTGAAGCTAAACCTTCTACATCACATTGATTTGCTGCTAAATCATGTGTTTCGCATGGATTTGAAGATAACACGTTCGTTTCGCATGCAGTTGTAGCTAAATAATGTATATCACAAGTATTTGTAGCTAAACCATTTGTTTTGCATGGATTTGAAGCTAAGCCTTGTCCTTCGAATTGATTTGAAGCTAAATCATGTGTGTCGTTTGGATTTGAAGCTAAACCTTCTACATCGCATTGATTTGAAGCTAAATCATGTGTCTCGCATGGAATTGAAGCTACCTCGTTTGTTCCTACAGATTTTGAAGCTATATCACTTATATCGCAAGTATTTGAAGCTAAATCATATGTGTCGCATGTATTAGAAGCTGAACCTACTACTTCGCACCGATTTGCAGCTAAATAATGTGTTTCGCATGGATTTGAAGCTAATCCTTCTACATCGCATTGATTTGCAGCTGAATCATGTGTTTCGCATGGATTTGAAGCTAAACCTTCTACATCACATTGATTTGCTGCTAAATCATGTGTTTCGCATGGATTTCAAGCTAACTCGTTCGTTTCGCATGCAGTTGTAGCTAAATAATGTATATCACAAGTATTTGTAGCTAAACCATTTGTTTTGCATGGATTTGAAGCTAAGCCTTGTCCTTCGCACCGATTTGCAGCTAAATCATGTGTTTCGTTTGGATTTGAAGCTAAACCTTCTACATCGCATTGATTTGAAGCTAAATCATGTGTCTTGCATGGAATTGAAGCTACCTCGTTTGTTCCTACAGCTTTTGAAGCTATATCACTTATATCGCAAGTATTTGAAGCTAAATCATATGTGTCGCATGTATTAGAAGCTGAACCTACTACTTCGCACCGATTTGCAGCTAAATAATGTGTTTCGCATGGATTTGAAGCTAATCCTTCTACATCGCATTGATTTGCAGCTGAATCATGTATTTCGCATGGATTTGAAGCTAACTCGTTCGTTTTGCCTGCAGTTCAATCTACATCACTTATATCGCAAGTGTTTGAAGCTAAATCATGTGTATCGCGTGGAATTGAAGCTACCTCGTTTGTTCCTACAGCTTTTAAAGCTATATCACTTATATCGCAAGAATTTGAAGCTAAATCATATGTGTCGCATTGATTTGAAGCTGAACCTACTACATCGCATTGATTTGAAGATAAATCGTGTGTTTCGCATGGATTTCAAGCTAACTCGTTAGTTTCGCATGCAGTTGTAGCTAAATAATGTATATCACAAGTATTTGTAGCTAAACCATTTGTTTCGCATGGATTTGAAGCTACGCCTTCTACTTCGCATTGATTTGAAGCTAAATCATTTGTTTCGCATAGAATTGAAGCTACCTCGTTTGTTCCTCCTGCTTTTGAAGCTATATCACTTATATCGCATGGATTTGAAGCTGAACCTACTACATCGCATTGATTTGAAGCTAAATCTTGTATATCGCATTGATTTGAAGCTAATTCTTCTACTTCGCATTCATTTGAAGCTAAATCATTTGTTTCGCATGGATTTGAATCTAACCCTTGTCCTTCGAATTGTTTTGAAGCTAAATCATGTGTTTCGTTTGGATTTGAAGCTAAACCTTCTACATCGCTTTGATTTGAAGCTAAATCATGTGTCTCGCATGGAATTGAAGCTACCTCGTTTGTTCCTACAGCTTTTGAAGCTATATCACTTATATCGCAAGTATTTGAAGCTAAATCATATGTGTCGCATGTATTAGAAGCTGAACCTACTACATCGCATTGATTTGAAGCTAAATCTTGTGTATCGCATGGATTTGAAGCTAAATCTTCTATATCGCATTGATTTGAAGCTAAATAATGTGAATCGCATGGGTTTGAAGCTAACTCGTTCGTTTCGCATGCATTTGTAGCTAAATGACGTATATCACAAGTATTTGTAGCTAAACCATTTGTTTTGCTTGGATTTGTAGCTAAGCCTCCTACTTCGCATTCATTTGAAGCTAAATCATTTGTTTCGCATGGATTTGAAGCTAAACCTTCTACATCGCATTGATTTGCAGCTAAATCATGTGTTTCGCATGCAGGTGAAGCTAAATCATGTCTTTCACAAGTATTTGAAGATGAACCATTTGAATCGCATTGATTTGATCCCGAGCCTTCTACTTCGCACCTATTTGCAGCTAAATAATGTGTTTCGCATGGATTTGTAGCTAATCCTTCTACTTCGCATTCATTTGAAGCTAAATCATTTGTTTCGCATGGATTTGAATCTAAGCCTGGTCCATCGAATTGATTTGAAGCTAAATCATGTGTTTCGTATGGATTTGAAGCTAAACCTTCTACATCGCATCGATTTGTAGCTAAACCTTCTACATTCTATTGATTTGAGGCTAAACCTTCTTCATCGCACTGATTTGCAGCTAAATCATGTGTTCCGCATGGATTTGAAGCTAACTCGTTCGTTGCGCATGCAGTTAGATCTATATAACGTATATCACATGTATTTGAAGCTAAACCATTTGATTCGCATGGATTTGAAGCTAAGCCTTCTACTTCGCATTAATTGGAAGTTAAATCACGTGTTTTGCATGGATTTGAAGCTAAACCTTCTACGTCGCATTGATTTGAAGCTAAATCATGTGTTTCGCATGCAGTTTAAGCTAAATCATGTCTTTCACAAGTATTTGAAGATGAACCATTTGAATCGCATTGATTTGAACCCGACCCTTCTACTTCGCACTGATTTGCAGCTAAATAATTTGTTTCGCATGGATTTGAAGCTAAACCTTCTACATCGCATTGATTCGAAGCTAAATCATGTTTCTCGCATGGAATTGAAGCTACCTTGTTTGTTCCTACAGCTTTTGAAGCTATATCACTTATATCGCAAGTATTTGAAACTAAATCATGTGTATCGCATGGATTGGAAGCTAAACCTTCTTCATCGCATTGATTTGAAGATAAATCGTGTGTTTCGCATAGATTTGAAGCTTACTCGTTAGTTTCGCATACAGTTGTAGCTAAATAATGTATATCACAAGTATTTGTAGCTAAACCATTTGTTTCGCATGGATTTGAAGCTACGCCTTCTACTTCTCATTGATTTGAAGCTAAATCATTTGTTTCGCATGGATTTGAAACTAACTCGTTCTGTTCGCCTGCAGTTGAATCTACATGACTTATATCGCTAGTATTTGAAGCTAAATCATGTGTATCGCGTGGATTTTGAAGCTAACTCGTTTGATTAGTCTTCATTTGAAGCTATATCACTTACACCACAAGTGTTTGAAGTTATATCATTTGTTTCGCATGGATTTGAAGCTAAACCTTCTTCATCGCATTGATTTGCAGATAAATCATGTGTTTCGCATGGATTTGAAGCTAACTCGTTCGTTGCGCATGCAGTTAAATCTAAATAACGTATATCACAAGTATTTGAAGCTAAACCATTTGATTCGCATGGATTTGAAGCTAAGTCTTCTACTTTGCATTCATTTGAAGCTAAATCATTTGTTTCGCATGGATTTGAATCTAAGCCTTGTCCTTGGAATTGATTTGAAGCTAAATCATGTGTTTCGTATGGACATGAAGCTAAACCTTCTACATCGCATTGATTTGAAGCTAAATCATGTGTCTCGCATGGAATTGAAGCATCCTCGTTTGTTCCTACAGCTTTTGAAGCTATATCACTTATATCGCAAGAATTTGAAGCTAAATCATATGTGTCGCATTGATTTGAAGCTGAACCTACTACATCGCATTGATTTGAAGATAAATCGTGTGTTTCGCATGGATTTCAAGCTAACTCGTTAGTTTCGCATGCAGTTGTAGCTAAATAATGTATATCTCAAGTATTTGTAGCTAAACCATTTGTTTCGCATGGATTTGAAGCTACGCCTTCTACTTCGCATTGATTTGAAGCTAAATCATTTGTTTCGCATAGAATTGAAGCTACCTCGTTTGTTCCTCCTGCTTTTGAAGCTATATCACTTATATCGCATGGATTTGAAGCTGAACCTACTACATCGCATTGATTTGAAGCTAAATCTTGTATATCGCATTGATTTGAAGCTAATTCTTCTACTTCGCATTCATTTGAAGCTAAATCATTTGTTTCGCATGGATTTGAATCTAA
Organism: Megalopta genalis; assembly: GCF_051020955.1. Lineage (NCBI taxonomy): Eukaryota > Metazoa > Arthropoda > Insecta > Hymenoptera > Halictidae > Megalopta > Megalopta genalis. The sequence goes on from NW_027477232.1 coordinate 35,447, forward strand.
CCCTTGTCCTTCGAATTGATTTGAAGCTAAATCATGTGTTTCGTTTGGATTTGAAGCTAAACCTTCTACATCGCTTTGATTTGAAGCTAAATCATGGTGTCTCGCATGGAATTGAAGCTACCTCGTTTGTTCCTACAGCTTTTGAAGCTATATCACTTATATCGCAAGTATTTGAAGCTAAATCATATGTGTCGCATGTATTAGAAGCTGAACCTACTACATCGCATTGATTTGAAGCTAAATCTTGTGTATCGCATGGATTTGAAGCTAAATCTTCTATATCGCATTGATTTGAAGCTAAATAATGTGAATCGCATGGGTTTGAAGCTAACTCGTTCGTTTCGCATGCAATTGTAGCTAAATGACGTATATCACAAGTATTTATAGCTAAACCATTTGTTTTGCTTGGATTTGTAGCTAAGCCTCCTACTTCGCATTCATTGAAGCTAAATCATTTGTTTCGCATGGATTTTAAGCTAAACCTTCTACATCGCACTGATTTGCAGCTAAATCATGTGTTCCGCATGGATTTGAAGCTAACTCGTTCGTTGCGCATGCAGTAAGATCTATATAACGTATATCACATGTATTTGAAGCTAAACCATTTGATTCGCATGGATTTGAAGCTAAGCCTTCTACTTCGCATTAATTGGAAGTTAAATCACGTGTTTTGCATGGATTTGAAGCTAAACCTTCTACATCGCATTGATTTGAAACTAAATCATGTGTTTCGCATGCAGTTGAAGCTAAATCATGTCTTTCACAAGTATTTGAAATGAACCATTTGAATCGCATTGATTTGAACCCGACCCTTCTACTTCGCACTGATTTGCAGCTAAATAATGTGTTTCGCATGGATTTGAAGCTAAACCTTCTACATCGCATTGATTCGAAGCTAAATCATGTTTCTCGCATGGAATTGAAGCTACCTTGTTTGTTCCTACAGCTTTTGAAGCTATATCACTTATATCGCAAGTATTTGAAACTAAATCATATGTGTCGCATGGATTTGAAGCTGAACCTACTACATCGCATTGATTTGAAGCTAAACGTTCTACATCGCATTGATTTGTAGCTAAATCATGTGTTTCGCATGGATTTGAAGATAACACGTTGGTTTCGCCTGCAGTTGATTCTACATCACTTATATCGCTAGTATTTGAAGCTAAATCATGTGTATCGCATGGATTGGAAGCTAAACCTTCTTCATCGCATTGATTTGAAGATAAATCGTGTGTATCGCATGGATTTGAAGTTAACTCGTTTGTTTCGCATGCAGTTGTAGCTAAATAATGTATATCACAAGTATTTGTAGCTAAACCATTTGTTTCGCATGGATTTGAAGCTACGCCTTCTACTTCGCATTGATTTGAAGCTAAAGCATTTGCCTTGCATGAATTGAAGCTACCTCGTTTGTTCCTCCTGCTTTTAAAGCTATATCACTTATATCGCATGGATTTGAAGCTGAACCTACTACATCGCATTGATTTGAAGCTAAATCTTGTATATCGCATGGATTTGAAGCTAACTCGTTCGTTTCGCATGCAGTTGTAGCTAAATAATGTATATCACAAGTATTTGTAGCTAAACCATTTGTTTTGCATGGATTTGAAGCTAAGCCTTGTCCTTCGAATTGATTTGAAGCTAAATCATGTGTGTCGTTTGGATTTGAAGCTAAGCCTTCTACATCGCATTGATTTGAAGCTAAATCATGTGTCTCGCATGGAATTGAAGCTACCTCGTTTGTTCCTACAGATTTTGAAGCTATATCACTTATATCGCAAGTATTTGAAGCTAAATCATATGTGTCGCATGTATTAGAAGCTGAACCTACTACTTCGCACCGATTTGCAGCTAAATAATGTGTTTCGCATGGATTTGAAGCTAATCCTTCTACATCGCATTGATTTGCAGCTGAATCATGTGTTTCGCATGGATTTGAAGCTAACTCGTTCGTTTTGCCTGCTGTTGAATCTACATCACTTATATCGCAAGTGTTTGAAGCTAAATCATGTGTATCGCGTAGAATTGAAGCTACCTCGTTTGTTCCTACAGCATTTAAAGCTATATCACTTATATCGCAAGTATTTGAAGCTAAATCATATTTGTGGCATGGATTTGTAGCTGAACCTACTACATCGCATTGATTTGAAGCTAAATCTTGTGTATGGCATGGATTTGAAGCTAAACCTTCTACATCCCATTGATTTGAAGCTAAATCATGTGTATCGCATGGATTTGAAGTTAACTCGTTTGTTTCGCATGCGGTTGTAGCTAAATAATGTATATCACAAGTATTTGTAGATAAACCATTTGTTTTGCATGGATTTGAAGCCAAGCCTTCTACTTCGCATTCATTTGAAGCTAAATCATTTGTTTCGCATGGATTTGAATCTATGTCTTATCCTTCGAATTGATTTGAATCTAAATCATGTGTGTTGTATGGATTTGAAGCGAAACCTTCTACATCGCAATTATTTGAAGCTAAACCTTCTATATTCTATTGATTTGAAGCTAAACCTTCTACCTCTTATTGATTTGAAGCTAAACCTTCTACATCGCATTGATTTGAAGATAAATCGTGTGTTTCGCATAGATTTGAAGCTAACTCGTTAGTTTCGCATGCAGTTGTAGCTAAATAATGTATATCACAAGTATTTGTAGCTAAACCATTTGTTTCGCATGGATTTGAAGCTACGCCTTCTACTTCGCATTGATTTGAAGCTAAAGCATTTGTCTTGCATGGAATTGAAGCTACCTCGTTTGTTCAACCTGCTTTTGAAGCTATATCACTTATATCGCATGGATTTGAAGCTGAACCTTACTACATCGCATTGATTTGAAGCTAAATCTTGTGTATCGCATGGATTTGAAGCAAACTATCTACATCGCATTGATTTGAAGCTTAATCATGTGTATCGCATGGATTTGAAGCTAACCTTCTACATCGCATTGATTTGCAGCTAAATCATGTGTTTCGCGTGGATTTGAAGATAACACGTTCGTTTCGCCTGCAGTTGAATCTACATCACTTATATCGCTAGTATTTGAAGCTAAATCATGTGTATCGCATGGATTGGAAGCTAAACCTTCTTCATCGCATTGATTTGAAGATAATCGTGTGTTTCGCATAATTTGAAGCTTACTCGTTAGTTTCGCATGCAATTGTAGCTAAATAATGTATATCACAAGTATTTGTAGCTAAACCATTTGTTTCGCATGGATTTGAAGCTACGCCTTCTACTTCGCATTGATTTGAAGCTAAATCATTTGTTTCGCATAGAATTGAAGCTAGCTCGTTTGTTCCTCCTGCTTTTGAAGCTATATCACTTATATCGCATGGATTTGAAGCTGAACCTACTACATCGCATTGATTCGAAGCTAAATCTTGTATATCGCATGGATTGAAGCTAAACCTTCTACATCACATTGATTTGCTGCTAAATCATGTGTTTCGCATGGATTTCAAGCTAACTCGTTCGTTTCGCATGCAGTTGTAGCTAAATAATATATATCACAAGTATTTGTAGCTAAACCATTTGTTTTGCATGGATTTGAAGCTAAGCCTTGTCCTTCGAATTGATTTGAAGCTAAATCATGTGTTTCGTTTGGATTTGAAGCTAAACCTTCTACATCGCATTGATTTGAAGCTAAATCATGTGTGTCGCATGGAATGAAGCTACCTCGTTTGTTCCTGCAGCTTTTGAAGCTATATCACTTATATCGCAAGTATTTGAAGCTAAATCATATGTGTCGCATGTATTAGAAGCTGAACCTACTACATCGCATTGATTTGAAGCTAAATCTTGTGTATCGCAAGGATTTGAAGCTAAACCTTCTATATCGCATTGATTTGAAGCTAAATAATGTGAATCGCATGGATTTGAAGCTAACTCGTTCGTTTCGCATGCAATTGTAGCTAAATGACGTATATCACAAGTATTTGTAGCTAAACCATTTGTTTTGCATGGATTTGTAGCTAAGCCTTCTACTTCGCATTCATTTGAAGCTAAATCATTTGTTTCGCATGGATTTGAATCTAAGCCTTGTCCTTCGAATTGATTTGAAGCTAAATCATGTGTTTCGTATGGATTTGAAGCTAAACCTCCTACATCGCATTGATTTGAAGCTAAACCTACTATATTCTATTGATTTGAAGCTAAACCTTCTACCTCTTATTGATTTGAAGCTAAACCTTCTACATCGCATCGATTTGAAGATAAATCGTGTGTTTCGCATGGATTTGAAGCTAACTCGTTAGTTTCGCATGCAGTTGTATCTAAATAATGTATATCACAAGTATTTGTAGCTAAACCAATTGTTTCGCATGGATTTGAAGCTACGCCTTCTACTTCGCATTGATTTGAAGCTAAATCATTTGTTTCGCATGGAATTGAAGCTACCTCGTTTGTTCCTCCTGTTTTTGAAGCTATATCACTTATATCGCATGGATTTGAAGCTGAACCTACTACATCGCATTGATTCGAAGCTAAATCTTGTATATCGCATGGATTTGAAGCTAAACCTTCTACATCACATTGATTTGCTGCTAAATCATGTGTTTCGCATGGATTTCAAGCTAACTCGTTCGTTTCGCATGCAGTTGTAGCTAAATAATATATATCACAAGTATTTGTAGCTAAACCATTTGTTTTGCATGGATTTGAAGCTAAGCCTTGTCCTTCGAATTGATTTGAAGCTAAATCATGTGTTTCGTTTGGATTTGAAGCTAAACCTTCTACATCGCATTGATTTGAAGCTAAATCATGTGTGTCGCATGGAATTGAAGCTACCTCGTTTGTTCCTACAGCTTTTGAAGCTATATCACTTATATCGCAAGTATTTCGAGCTAAATCATATGTGTCGCATGTATTAGAAGCTGAACCTACTACATCGCATTGATTTGAAGCTAAATCTTGTGTATCGCAAGGATTTGAAGCTAAACCTTCTATATCGCATTGATTTGAAGCTAAATAATGTGAATCGCATTGATTTGAAGCTAACTCGTTCGTTTCGCATGCAATTGTAGCTAAATGACGTATATCACAAGTATTTGTAGCTAAACCATTTGTTTTGCATGGATTTGTAGCTAAGCCTTCTACTTCGCATTCATTTGAAGCTAAATCATTTGTTTCGCATGGATTTGAATCTAAGCCTTGTCCTTCGAATTGATTTGAAGCTAAATCATGTGATTCGTATGGATTTGAAGCTAAACCTCCTACATCGCATTGATTTGAAGCTAAACCTACTATATTCTATTGATTTGAAGCTAAACCTTCTACCTCTTATTGATTTGAAGCTAAACCTTCTACATCGCATCGATTTGAAGATAAATCGTGTGTTTCGCATGGATTTGAAGCTAACTCGTTAGTTTCGCATGCAGTTGTATCTAAATAATGTATATCACAAGTATTTGTAGCTAAACCAATTGTTTCGCATGGATTTGAAGCTACGCTTCTACTTCGCATTGACTTGAAGCTAAATCATTTGTTTCGCATGGAATTGAAGCTACCTCGTTTGTTCCTCCTGCTTTTGAAGCTATATCACTTATATCGCATGGATTTGAAGCTGAACCTACTACATCGCATTGATTTGAAGCTAAATCTTGTGTATCGCATGGATTTGAAGCAAACTATCTACATCGCATTGATTTGAAGCTTAATCATGTCTATCGCATGGATTTGAAGCTAACCTTCTACATCGCATTGATTGCAGCTAAATCATGTGTTCGCATGGATTTGAAGATAACACGTTCGTTTCGCCTGCAGTTGAATCTACATCTCTTATATCGCTAGTATTTGAAGCTAAATCATGTGTATCACTTGGATTTTGAAGCTAACTCGTTTGATTAGTCTTCATTTGAAGCTATATCACTTACACCCCAAGCGTTTGAGGCTATATCATTTGTTTCGCATGGATTTGAAGCTAAACCTTCTTCATCGCATTGATTTGCAGCTAAATCATGTGTTTCGCATGGGTTTGAAGCTGACTCGTTCGTTGCGCATGCAGTTAAATCTAAATAATGTATATCACAAGTATGTGAAGCTAAACCATTTGATTCGCATCGATTTGAAGCTAAGACTTCTACTTCGCATTAATTGGAAGATAAATCACGTGTTTTGCATGGATTTGAAGCAAAACCTTCTACATCGCATTGATTTGAAGCTAAATCATGTGTTTCGCATGCAGTTGAAGCTAAATCATGTCTTTCACAAGTATTTGAAGATGAACCATTTGAATCGCATTGATTTGAACCCGAGCCTTCTACTTCGCACTGATTTGCAATTAAATAATGTGTTTCGCATGGATTTGAAGCTAAACCTTCTACATCGCATTGATTTGCAGCTGAATCATATGTTTCGCATAGATTTGAAGCTACCTCGTTTGTTCCTACAGCTTTTGAAGCTATATCACTTATATCGCAAGTATTTGAAGCTAAATCATATGTGTCGGATGGATTTGAAGCTGTACCTACTACATCGCATTGATTTGAAGCTAAATCTTGTGTATCGCATGGATGTGAATCTAAACCTTCTACATCGCTAATGTTTGAAGCAAAATCATGTATATGGCGTGGATTTTGAAGCTAACTCGTTTGATTAGTCTTCATCTGAAGCTATATCATTTATACCTCAAGTGTTTGATGCTATATCGTTTGTTTCGCATGGATTTGAAGCTGAACCTTCTACATCGCATTTATTTGAAGCTAAACCTTCTATATTCTATTGATTTGAAGCAAAACCATCTACCTCTTATTGAATTGAAGCAAACCTTCTACATCGCATTGATTTGAAGATAAATCGTGTGTTTCGCATGGATTTGAAGCTAACTCGTTCGTTTTGCCTGCAGTTGAATCTACATCACTTATATCGCAAGTGTTTGAAGCTAAATCATGTGTATCGCGTGGATTTTGAAGCTAACTCGTTTGATTAGTCTGCATTTGAAGCTATATCACTTATACCCAAAGTGTTTGAAGCTAAATCATTTGTTTCGCGTGGATTTGAAGCTAAACCTTCTACATCGCATTGATTAGAAGCTAAATCATGTGTCTCGCATGGATTTGAAGCTAACTCGTTCGTTTCGCATGCAATTTTAGCTAAATGACGTATATCACAAGTATTTGTAGCTAAACCATTTGTTTTGCATGGATTTGTAGCTAAGCCTTCTACTTCGCATTCATTTGAAGCTAAATCATTTGTTTCGCATGGATTTGAATCTAAGCCTTGTCTTTTGAATTGATTTGAAGCTAAATCATGTGTTTCGTATGGATTTGAAGCTAAACCTTCTACATCGCATTGATTTGAAGCTAAATCATGTATATAGCATGGATTTGAAGCTATCTCGTTTGTTTCGCATGCAGTTGTAGCTAAATAATGTATATCACATGTATTTGTACCTAAACCATTTGTTTTGCATGGATTTGAAGCTAAGCCTTCTACTTCGCATTCATTTGAAGCTAAATCATTTGTTTCGCATTGATTTGATTCTAAGCTTTGTCCTTCGAATTGATTTGAAGCTAAATCATGTGTTTCGTATGGATTTGAAGCTAAACCTTCTACATCGCATTGATTTGAAGCTAAATCATGTGAATCGCATGGATTTGAAGCTAAGCCTTCTACTTCGCATTCATTTGAAGCTAAATCATTTGTTTCGCATGGATTTGAATCTAAGCCTTGTCCTTCGAATTGATTTGAAGCTAAACCTTGCGTTTGGCATGGATTTGAAGCTAAACCTTCTTCATCGCATTGATTTGCAGCTAAATCATTTGTTTCGCATGCAGTTGAAGCTAAATCATGTCTTTCACAAGTATTTGAAGATGAACCATTTGAATCGCATTGATTTGAACCCGAGCCTTCTACTTCGCACCTATTTGCAGCTAAATAATGTGTTCCGCATGGATTTGAAGTAAACCTTCTACATCCCATGGATTTGAATATAAATCATGTGTTTGGCATGGATTTGAATCTGAACCTACTACATCGCATTGATTTGAAGCTAAATCTTGTGTATCGCATGGATTTGAGGCTAAACCTTCTACATCGCATTGATTTGAAGCTAAATCATGTATATAGCATGGATTTGAAGCTATCTCGTTTGTTTCGCATGCAGTTGTAGCTAAATAATGTATATCACAAGTATTTGTAGCTAAACCATTTGTTTTGCATGGATTTGAAGCTAAGCCTTCTACTTCGCATTCATTTGAAGCTAAATCATTTGTTTCGCATGGATTTGAATCTAAGCCTTGTCCTTCGAATTGATTTGGAGCTAAATCATGTGTTTCGTATGGATTTGAAGCTAAACCTTCTACATCGCATTGAATTGAAGCTAAACCTTATACATTCTATTGATTTGAAGCTAAACCTTCTACCTCTTATTGTTTTGAAGCTAAAACTATTACATCGCATTGATTTGGAGCTAAATCATGTTTCTCGCATGGAATTGAAGCTACCTCGTTTTTTCCCACAGCTTTTGAAGCTATATCACTTATGTCGCAAGTATTTGAAGCTAAATCATATGTGTCGCATGGATTTGAAGCTGAACCTACTACATCGCATTGATTTGAAGCTAAATCTTGTGTATCGCAAGGATTTGAAGCTAAACCTTCTATATCGCATTGATTTGAAGCTAAATAATGTGAATCGCATGGATTTGAAGCTAACTCGTTCGTTTCGCATGCAATTGTAGCTAAATGACGTATATCACAAGTATTTGTAGCTAAACCATTTGTTTTGCATGGATTTGTAGCTAAGCCTTCTACTTCGCATTCATTTGAAGCTAAATCATTTGTTTCGCATGGATTTGAATCTAAGCCTTGTCCTTCGAATTGATTTGAAGCTAAATCATGTGTTTCGTATGGATTTGAAGCTAAACCTCCTACATCGCATTGATTTGAAGCTAAACCTACTATATTCTATTGATTTATTTGAAGCTAAACCTTCTACCTCTTATTGATTTGAAGCTAAACCTTCTACATCGCATCGATTTGAAGATAAATCGTGTGTTTCGCATGGATTTGAAGCTAACTCGTTAGTTTCGCATGCAGTTGTATCTAAATAATGTATATCACAAGTATTTGTAGCTAAACCAATTGTTTCGCATGGATTTGAAGCTACGCCTTCTACTTCGCATTGACTTGAAGCTAAATCATTTGTTTCGCATGGAATTGAAGCTACCTCGTTTGTTCCTCCTGCTTTTGAAGCTATATCACTTATATCGCATGGATTTGAAGCTGAACCTACTACATCGCATTGATTTGAAGCTAAATCTTGTGTATCGCATGGATTTGAAGCAAACTATCTACATCGCATTGATTTGAAGCTTAATCATGTCTATCGCATGGATTTGAAGCTAAACCTTCTACATCGCATTGATTTGCAGCTAAATCATGTGTTTCGCATGGATTTGAAGATAACACGTTCGTTTCGCCTGCAGTTGAATCTACATCTCTTATATCGCTAGTATTTGAAGCTAAATCATGTGTATCGCTTGGATTTTGAAGCTAACTCGTTTGATTAGTCTTCATTTGAAGCTATATCACTTACACCCCAAGCGTTTGAGGCTATATCATTTGTTTCGCATGGATTTGAAGCTAAACCTTCTTCATCGCATTGATTTGCAGCTAAATCATGTGTTTCGCATGGGTTTGAAGCTGACTCGTTCGTTGCGCATGCAGTTAAATCTAAATAATGTATATCACAAGTATGTGAAGCTAAACCATTTGATTCGCATCGATTTGAAGCTAAGACTTCTACTTCGCATTAATTGGAAGATAAATCACGTGTTTTGCATGGATTTGAAGCAAAACCTTCTACATCGCATTGATTTGAAGCTAAATCATGTGTTTCGCATGCAGTTGAAGCTAAATCATGTCTTTCACAAGTATTTGAAGATGAACCATTTGAATCGCATTGATTTGAACCCGAGCCTTCTACTTCGCACTGATTTGCAATTAAATAATGTGTTTCGCATGGATTTGAAGCTAAACCTTCTACATCGCATTGATTTGCAGCTGAATCATATGTTTCGCATAGATTTGAAGCTACCTCGTTTGTTCCTACAGCTTTTGAAGCTATATCACTTATATCGCAAGTATTTGAAGCTAAATCATATGTGTCGGATGGATTTGAAGCTGTACCTACTACATCGCATTGATTTGAAGCTAAATCTTGTGTATCGCATGGATGTGAATCTAAACCTTCTACATCGCTAATGTTTGAAGCAAAATCATGTATATGGCGTGGATTTTGAAGCTAACTCGTTTGATTAGTCTTCATCTGAAGCTATATCATTTATACCTCAAGTGTTTGATGCTATATCGTTTGTTTCGCATGGATTTGAAGCTGAACCTTCTACATCGCATTTATTTGAAGCTAAACCTTCTATATCCTATTGATTTGAAGCTAAACCATCTACCTCTTATTGAATTGAAGCAAACCTTCTACATCGCATTGATTTGAAGATAAATCGTGTGTTTCGCATGGATTTGAAGCTAACTCGTTCGTTTTGCCTGCAGTTGAATCTACATCACTTATATCGCAAGTGTTTGAAGCTAAATCATGTGTATCGCGTGGATTTTGAAGCTAACTCGTTTGATTAGTCTGCATTTGAAGCTATATCACTTATACCCCAAGTGTTTGAAGCTAAATCATTTGTTTCGCGTGGATTTGAAGCTAAACCTTCTACATCGCATTGATTAGAAGCTAAATCATGTGTCTCGCATGGATTTGAAGCTAACTCGTTCGTTTCGCCTCCATTTGAAACTTTGTCACTTATATCGCAAGTATTTAAAGCTAAATCATATGTGCCGCATGGATTTGAAGCTAAGCCTTCTACTTCGCATTGATCTTAAGCTAAATCATTTGTTTCGCATGGATTTGAATCTAAGCCTTGCCCTTCGAATTGATTTGAAGCTAAATCATGTGTTTCGTATGGATTTGAAGCTAAACCTTCTACATCGCATTTATTTGAAGCTAAACCTTCTATATTCTATTGATTTGAAGCTAAACCATCTACCTCTTATTGAATTGAAGCAAACCTTCTACATCGCATTGATTCGCAGCTAAATCATGTGTTTCGCATGGATTTGAAGATAACACGTTCGTTTCGCCTGCAGTTGAATCTACATCACTTATATCGCTAGTATTTGAAGCTCAATCATGTGTATCGCATGGATTGGAAGCTAAACCTTCTTCATCGCATTGATTTGAAGATAAATCGTGTGTTTCGCATAATTTGAAGCTTACTCGTTAGTTTCGCATGCAATTGTAGCTAAATAATGTATATCACAAGTATTTGTAGCTAAACCATTTGTTTCGCATGGATTTGAAGCTACGCCTTCTACTTCGCATTGATTTGAAGCTAAATTATTTGTTTCGCATAGAATTGAAGCTACCTCGTTTGTTCCTCCTGCTTTTGAAGCTATATCACTTATATCGCATGGATTTGAAGCTGAACCTACTACATCGCATTGATTCGAAGCTAAATCTTGTATATCGCATGGATTTGAAGCTAAACCTTCTACATCACATTGATTTGCTGCTAAATCATGTGTTTCGCATGGATTTCAAGCTAACTCGTTCGTTTCGCATGCAGTTGTAGCTAAATAATATATATCACAAGTATTTGTAGCTAAACCATTTGTTTTGCATGGATTTGAAGCTAAGCCTTGTCCTTCGAATTGATTTGAAGCTAAATCATGTGTTTCGTTTGGATTTGAAGCTAAACCTTCTACATCGCATTGATTTGAAGCTAAATCATGTGTGTCGCATGGAATTGAAGCTACCTCGTTTGTTCCTACAGCTTTTGAAGCTATATCACTTATATCGCAAGTATTTGAAGCTAAATCATATGTGTCGCATGTATTAGAAGCTGAACCTACTACATCGCATTGATTTGAAGCTAAATCTTGTGTATCGCAAGGATTTGAAGCTAAACCTTCTATATCGCATTGATTTGAAGCTAAATAATGTGAATCGCATGGATTTGAAGCTAACTCGTTCGTTTCGCATGCAATTGTAGCTAAATGACGTATATCACAAGTATTTGTAGCTAAACCATTTGTTTTGCATGGATTTGTAGCTAAGCCTTCTACTTCGCATTCATTTGAAGCTAAATCATTTGTTTCGCATGGATTTGAATCTAAGCCTTGTCCTTCGAATTGATTTGAAGCTAAATCATGTGTTTCGTATGGATTTGAAGCTAAACCTCCTACATCGCATTGATTTGAAGCTAAACCTACTATATTCTATTGATTTGAAGCTAAACCTTCTACCTCTTATTGATTTGAAGCTAAACCTTCTACATCGCATCGATTTGAAGATAAATCGTGTGTTTCGCATGGATTTGAAGCTAACTCGTTAGTTTCGCATGCAGTTGTATCTAAATAATGTATATCACAAGTATTTGTAGCTAAACCAATTGTTTCGCATGGATTTGAAGCTACGCCTTCTACTTCGCATTGATTTGAAGCTAAATCATTTGTTTCGCATGGAATTGAAGCTACCTCGTTTGTTCCTCCTGCTTTTGAAGCTATATCACTTATATCGCATGGATTTGAAGCTGAACCTACTACATCGCATTGATTTGAAGCTAAATCTTGTGTATCGCATGGATTTGAAGCAAACTATCTACATCGCATTGATTTGAAGCTTAATCATGTGTATCGCATGGATTTGAAGCTAAACCTTCTACATCGCATTGATTTGCAGCTAAATCATGTGTTTCGCATGGATTTGAAGATAACACGTTCGTTTCGCCTGCAGTTGAATCTACATCTCTTATATCGCTAGTATTTGAAGCTAAATCATGTGTATCGCTTGGATTTTGAAGCTAACTCGTTTGATTAGTCTTCATTTGAAGCTATATCACTTACACCCCAAGCGTTTGAGGCTATATCATTTGTTTCGCATGGATTTGAAGCTAAACCTTCTTCATCGCATTGATTTGCAGCTAAATCATGTGTTTCGCATGGGTTTGAAGCTGACTCGTTCGTTGCGCATGCAGTTAAACCTAAATAATGTATATCACAAGTATGTGAAGCTAAACCATTTGATTCGCATCGATTTGAAGCTAAGACTTCTACTTCGCATTAATTGGAAGATAAATCACGTGTTTTGCATGGATTTGAAGCAAAACCTTCTACATCGCATTGATTTGAAGCTAAATCATGTGTTTCGCATGCAGTTGAAGCTAAATCATGTCTTTCACAAGTATTTGAAGATGAACCATTTGAATCGCATTGATTTGAACCCGAGCCTTCTACTTCGCACTGATTTGCAGTTAAATAATGTGTTTCGCATGGATTTGAAGCTAAACCTTCTACATCGCATTGATTTGCAGCTGAATCATATGTTTCGCATAGATTTGAAGCTACCTCGTTTGTTCCTACAGCTTTTGAAGCTATATCACTTATATCGCAAGTATTTGAAGCTAAATCATATGTGTCGCATGGATTTGAAGCTGTACCTACTACATCGCATTGATTTGAAGCTAAATCTTGTGTATCGCATGGATGTGAATCTAAACCTTCTACATCGCTAATGTTTGAAGCAAAATCATGTATATGGCTTGGATTTTGAAGCTAACTCGTTTGATTAGTCTTCATCTGAAGCTATATCATTTATACCTCAAGTGTTTGATGCTATATCGTTTGTTTCGCATGGATTTGAAGCTGAACCTTCTACATCGCATTGCTTTGAAGCTAAATCATGTGTCTCGCATGGAATTGAACCTACCTCGTTTGTTCCTACAGCTTTTAAAGCTATATCACTTATATCGCAAGTATTTGAAGCTAAATCATATTTGTGGCATGGATTTGTAGCTGAACCTACTACATCGCATTGATTTGAAGCTAAATCTTGTGTATGGCATGGATTTGAAGCTAAACCTTCTACATCGCATTGATTTGAAGCTAAATCATGTGTATCGCATGGATTTGAAGTTAACTCGTTTGTTTCGCATGCAGTTGTCGCTAAATAATGTATATCACAAGTATTTGTAGTTAAACCATTTGTTTAGCATGGATTTGAAACCAAGCCTTCTACTTCGCATTCATTTGAAGCTAAATCATTTGTTTCGCATGGATTTGAATCTATGCCTTGTCCTTCGAATTGATTTGAATCTAAATCATGTGTGTCGTATGGATTTGAAGCTAAACCTTCTACATCGCATTTATTTGAAGCTAAACCTTCTATATTCTATTGATTTGAAGCTAAACCATCTACCTCTTATTGAATTGAAGCAAACCTTCTACATCGCATTGATTTGAAGATAAATCGTGTGTTTCGCATGGATTTGAAGCTAACTCGTTCGTTTTGCCTGCAGTTGAATCTACATCACTTATACCCCAAGTGTTTGAAGCTAAATCATTTGTTTCGTGTGGATTTGAAGCTAAACCTTCTACATTGCATTGATTAGAAGCTAAATCATGTGTCTCGCATGGATTTGAAGCTAACTCGTTCGTTTCGCATGCAATTGTAGCTAAATGACGTATATCACAAGTATTTGTAGCTAAACCATTTGTTTTGCATGGATTTGTAACTAAGCCTTCTACTTCGCATTCATTTGAAGCTAAGTCATTTGTTTCGCATGGATTTGAACGTTAATCTACTTCCCATTGATTTGAAGTTAAATCATGTGTTAGGCTTGGATTTAAAGCTCACTCGTGTGTTTCGCCTGCATTTGAAGCTATATCACTTGTATCACATGTATATGAAGCTAAATAATTTGTGACGCATGGATTTGATGCTAAGCCTTCTTCTTCGCATTGATTTGAAGTTAAATCACGTGTTTCCCTTGAGTGTGAAGCTAAATCGCTTGTTTCTAATGCAGCTAAAGCAAAATCATGTATATCACAAGTATTTGAAGATAAACCATTTGTTTCGCATGTATTTGAACCTAAATCTTCTACTTCGCATTGATTTGAACTTAAATCATGTGTTACGCTTGGATTTAAAGCTCACTCGTTTGTTTCGCCTGCATTTGAAGCTGAATCACTTATATCGCAAGTATAAGAAGCTAAATAATTTGTGTCGCATGGATTTGTTGCTAAGCCTTCTACTTCTCATTGAATTGAAGTTAAATCATGTATTACGCTTGGATTTAAAGCTAACTCGTTTGTTTCGCATGCAGTTGCATCTACATCGTGTATATCACTAGTATTTGAAGCTAAACCATTTGTTTCGCATGGATTTGTAGGTAAATCTTCTACTTCCCATTGATTTGAAGTTAAATCATGTGTTACCCTTGGATTTAAAGGTCACTCGTTTGTTTCGCCTGCATTTGAAGCTATATCACTTATATCGCAAGTATAAGAAACTAAATAATTTGTGTTGCATGGATTTGATGCTAAGACTTCTACTTCACATTGATTTGAAGTTAAATCATGTGTTTCCCGTGGGTGTGAAGCTAAATCGATTGTTTCGCATGCAGCTGAAGCAAAATCATGTATATGAAAAGTATTTGAAGCTGAAACATTAAATTCGCATGGATTTGGAGCTAAGCCTTCTACTTCGAATTGATTTGGAGCTGAATCATGTGTTTCACTTGGATATGAAGCTAACTCGTTTGTTTCGCATGCAGGTGAAGATAAATCATGTATATCACAAGTATTTGATGCTAAACCAGTTGTTTCGCATTGATTTGGAGGTAAGCACTCTAGTTCGCATTGATTTGAAATTAAATGATGTGATTCCTTTGAATTTGTAGCTAACTCGTTTGTTTCACTTGCAGTTGAAGCTAAATGATGTATATCACAAGTATTTCAAGCTGAACCATTTGTTTCGCATGTATTTGAACCTAAATCTTCTACATCGCATTGATTTGAAGTTAAATCATGTGTTACGCTTGGATTTGAAGATCACTCGTTTGTTTCGCCTGCATTTGAAGCTATATCACTTATATCGCAAGTATATGAAGCTAAATAATTTGTGTCGCACGGATTTTATGCTAAGCCTTCTATTTCGCATTGATTTGAATCTAAATCATGTGTTTCGCTTGGATTTGAAGCTAACTCGTTTGTTTCGCATGCAGTTGAAGCTAAATAACGTATATCACAAGTATTTGAAGCTGAACCATTTGTTTCGCATGGATTTGGAGGTACATCTTCTACTTCCCATTAATTTGAAGTTAAATCATGTGTTACGCTTGGATTTGAGGCTAACTCATTTGTCTCTCCTGCATTTGAAGCTATATTACTTATATCGCAAGTATTTGAATGTAAATCATTTGTTTCGCGTGGATTTGAAGCTAAACCTTCTACATCGCATTGGTTTGAAGCTAAATCGTGTGTTTAGCATGTATTTGAAGCTAACTCGTTTGTTTCGCATGCAGTTGAAGCTAAATCATGTATAGATCAAGTATTTGAAGCTAAACCATTCGTTTCGGATGGATTTGAAGCTAAGCCTTCTACTTCGCATGAATTTGAAGCTGAATCATGTATGTCGCTTGGATTTGAAGCTAACTCGCTTGTTTCGCCTGCATTCGAAGCTATATCACATATATGCGCAAATATTTGAAGCTCAATCATTCGTTCCGCGTGGATTTGAGTTAATCCTACTACTTCGCATTGATTTGAAGCTAAATCGTGTGTTTTGCTTGGATTTGAAACTATCTCGTTTGTTCCGCATGCATTTGCAGGTATATCACTTATATTCGCAAGTATTTGAAGCTAAACCATTTTTTTCTCATGTATTTGTTGCTAAGCCTTCCACTTCGCATTGATTTGAAACTAAATAATGTGTTTCGTTTGGATTGGAAGCTGACTCGTTTCTTTCGCATGCAGTTGAAGCTAAATCATGTATATAACAAGTATTTGAAGCTAAACCATTTTTTTCTCATGTATTTAAAGCTAAGCCTACCACTTCGCTTTGATATGCAGTTAAATCATGTGTTTCCATTGGGTGTGAAGCTAAATCGATTGTTTCGCATGCAGCTGAAGCTAAATCATGTATGTCACAATTATATCAAGCTAAATAATTTGTGTCGCATGGATTTGATGCTAAGCCTTCTACTTCGCATTGATTGGATACTGAATTATGTGTTTGGAATGGATTTGAAGCTAACTCGTTTGTTTTGCCTGCATTTGAAGCTAAATCATGTACATCACAAGTATTTGAAGCTAAACCATTTGTTTCGCATGGATTTGAAGATAAGCCTTCTACTTCGCATTGACTTGTAGCTAAATCATGTGATTCGCATGGATTTGAAGGTAACTCGTCTGTTTCGCATGCAGTTGAAGCTAAATCATGTATATCACAAGTATTTGAAGCTAAACCATTTGTTCCGCATTCATTTCAAGCTAAGCCTTCTACTTCGCATTGATTTGAAGCTAAATCATGTTTTACGCTTGGATTTGAAGTTAACTCGTTTGTTTCGCATGCAGTTGAAACTAAATCATGTATACCACAAGTATTTGTAGCTAAACCGTTTGTTTTGCATGGATTTGAGGCTAAATCTTCTACTTCGCATTGATTTGAAGCTAAATCATGTGATTCGCATGGGTTTGAAGATAACTCGTTTGTTTCGCCTGCATTTGAAGCTAAATCATGTATATCAAATGTATTTTAAGCTAATCAATTAGATTCGCATGGATTTGGAGCAAGGCCTTCTACTTCGCATTGATTTGAAGGTAAATCATTTGTTTCGCATGGATTTGAAGCTAAGATATCTAGTTCGCATTGATTTGAAGCTGTATCACTTATATCGCAATTATCTGATGCTAAATCATTTGTGTCGCATGGTTTTGAAGCCAAGCCTTCTACTTCGTATTCATTAGAAGCTAAATCATGTATATCGCTAGTATCTGAAGCTAAATCATATGTTTCGCAGGGATTTGATGCTAAACCTTCTACATCGCATTGATTTGAAGCTAAATCATGTGTTTCGCACGGATTTGAAGCAATCTCGTTTGTTTCGTCTGCATTTGAAGCGATGTCACTTATATCGCAAGTATCTGAAGCTAAATCATTTGTGTCGCATGGATTTGAAGCTAAACCTTCTACATAGCATTGACTTGAAGATTAATCATGTGCCTTGCGTGGATTTGATGCTAACTCGTTTGTTTTCCCTGCATTTGAAGCTATATCACTTATATCGCAAGTGCCAGTGCTAAACCATTTGTTTTGCAAGGATTTGAAGCTAAACCTTCTACATCGCAGTGATTTGCAGCTACATCTTGTGTATCGCATGGATTTGAAGCTAAACTTTCTACATCGCATTGACTTGAAGCTAAATCATTTGTTTCGCATGGATTTGAATCTAAGCCTTGTCTTTCGAATTGATTTGAAGCTAAATCATGTGTATCGCTTGGATTTAAAGCTAAGTCAATTGTTTCGCATTCACTTGGAGCAAAATCATGTAAATCACAAGTATTTGAAGCGAAATCTTTCGTTTCGCATGGATTTGAAGCTAAGCCTTCTACTTCGCATGGATTTGAAGCTAAACCTTCTACAAAGCATTGACTTGAAGCTAAATCATACGTTTTGCTTGGATTTGAAGCTAACTCGTTTTTTCCACATGCAGTTGAAGCTAAATCATGTATACCACAAATGTTTATATCTAAACCATTAGTTTCGCATGGAATTGACGCTAAACCTTCTACTTCGCATTGATTTGATGCTAAATCATATGTATCGCATTGATTTGAAGCTAACTCGTTTGTTTCGAATGCAGTTGAAGCTAAATCATGTATATCACAAGTATTTGAATCTAAACAATTTGTTTCGCAAGTATACGAATCTAAACCATGTGCTTCTCATGAATTTGTAGCTAAATCTTGTGTTTCGCATGGATTTCAAGCTAACGCGTTTGTTTCGCCTGCATTTGCAGCTATTTCATTTATACCGAAGTATTTAAATCTAAATCATTCGTTTCACATGGATTTGAAGCTAAACCATCTACATCGCACTGATTTGAAGCTAAATCAAGTGTTTCGCTTGGATTTGAAGCTAACTCGTTCGTTTCGCCTGCATTTGAAGCTATATCACATATATCGCAAGTACTCGAAGCTAAATCAAATGTTTCGCATGGATCTGATGCTATGGCTTCTACTTCGCATTGATTTGAAGTTCAATCATGTGTTTCGTTTGGATTATGTATATCACGAGTATTTGAAACTAAACCAGTTGCTTCGCCTTGATTTGAAGTTAAGCCTTCTACTTCGCATTTATTTGAAGCTAAACCATGTGTTTCGCATGAATTTGAATCTAAATCATGTGTTTCACATGGATTTGTAGCTAACTCATTTGTTTCGCCTGCATTTGAAGTTATATCGCTTATATCGCAAGTATTTGAAGCTGAATCATTTGTTTCGCATAGATTTGGAGCTAACACGTTTGTTTCCCCTGCAGTTGATTCTACATCACTTATATCGCTAGTATTTGACGCTAAATCATGTGTATCGCGTGGATTTTGCAGCTAACTCGTTTGATTAGTCTTCATTTGAAGCTATACCACTTACACCCCAAGTGTTTGAAGCTATATCATTTGTTTCGCAAGGATTTGAAGCTAAACCTTCTAAATCGTATTGATTTGCAGCTATATCATGTGTTTCGCATGGATTTGAAGCTAATTCGTTCGTTGCGCATGCAGTTAAATCTAAATAACGTATATCACAAGTATTTGAAGCTAAACCATTTGATTCGCATGGATTTGAAGCTAAGCCTTCTACTTCGCGCTTCTTTGAAGCTAAATCATGTTTTTCGCATGCTGCTGAAGCTAAATCATGTTTTTCACAAGTATTTGAAAATGAACCAATTGAATCGCATTGATTTGAACCCGAGCCTTCTACTTCGCACTGATTTGCAGCTAAATATTGTGTTTTGCATGGATTTGAAGCTAAACCTTCTACATCCCATGGATTTGAATCTAAATCATGTGTTTGGCATGGATTTGAAGCTAAACCTTCTACATCGCATTGATTTGTAGATGAGTCATGTGTTTCGCATGGATTTGAAGCTAACTCGTTTGTGTCGCATGCAGTTGAAGCTAAATCATGTATATCACAAGTATTTGAATCTAAACAATTTGATTCGCATGGAATTTGATGCTAAGCCTTCTACTTCACACTGATTTGAAGCTAAATCATGCCTTTCGCATGGATTTGAATATAACTCGATTGTTTCGCACGCAGTTGAAGCTGATTCATGTATATCATAAGTATTTGAAGCCAAACCATTTGTTTCGCATGGATTTGAAGCTAAGTCTTCTCCTTCTTATTGATTTGAAGCTAAATCGTGTGTTTCGCATGGATTTGAAGCTAACTCGTTTGTTTCGCCTGCATTTGAAGCTATATCATTTATATCGCAAGTATTTGAAGCTAAACCATTTGTTTCGCATCGATTTGAAGCAAAGCCTTCTACTTCGCATTGATTGTATCCTAAATCACGTGTTTTGCATGGATTTGAAGATAAGCCTTTTACATCGCATTGATTTGAAGCTAAATCATGTGTTTCGCATGGATTTGAAGCTAAGCCTTCTACTTCGCATTGATTTGAAGCTAAATCATTTGTTTCGCATGGAATTGAAGCTACCTCGTTTGTTCCTTCTGCTTTTGAAGCTATATAACTTATATCGCAAGTATTTGAAGCTAAATCATACGTGTCGCATGGAATTGAAGCTAAGCCTTCTACTTCGCATTGATTTGAAGCTAAATCATTTGTTTCGCATGGAATTGAAGCTACCTCGTTTGTTCCTTCTGCTTTTGAAGCTATATAACTTATATCGCAAGTATTTGAAGCTAAATCATACGTGTCGCATGGAATTGAAGCTAAACCTTCTACATCGCATTGATTTGAAGCTAAACCTGCTACATCTTATTTATTTGAAGCTAAATCATGTGTTTCGCATCGAGTTGAAGCTACCCAATTGTTTCGTCAGCATTTGAAGCTATATCACTCATATCGCAATTATCTGACGCTAAATCATTTGTGTCGCATGGATTTGAAGCTAAACCTTCTACATCGCATTGATTTGAAGCTAAATCATGTGTTTCGAATGCAGTTGAAGCTAAATCATGTCTTTCACAAGTATTTGAAAATGAACCATTTGAATCGCATTGATTTGAACCCGAGCCTTCTACTTCGCACAGATTTGCAGCTAAATAATGTGTTTCGCATGGATTTGAAGCTAAACCTTCTACATCCCATGGATTTGAATATAAATCATGTGTTTGGCATGGATTTGAAGTTAAACCTTCTACATCGCGTTGATTTGCAGCTGAATCATGTGTTTCGCATGCAGTTGAAGCTAACTCATATCTTTCACAAGTATTTCAAAATGAACGATTTGTATCGCATTGATTTCAAACCGAGCCTTCTACTTCGCCCTGATATGCAGCTAAATCTTGTGTATCGCATTGATTTGAAGCTAAATCATTTGTTTCACAAGGATTTGAATCTAAGCCTTGTCCTTCGAATTGATTTGAAGCTAAATCATGTGTTTCGTATGGATTTGAAGCTAAACCTTCTATATCGCATTGATTTGAAGCGAAACCTTCTGCATTCTATTGATTTGAAGCTAAACCTTCTACCTCTTATTGTTTTGAAGCTAAACCTTCTACATCGCATTGATTTGCAGCTAAATCATGTGTTTCGCATGGATTTGAAGCTAACTCGTTCGTTTCGCCTGCAGTAGAATCTACATCACTTATATCGCAAGTATTTGAAGCTAAATCATGTGTATCGCTTGGATTTTGAAGCTAAATCGTTTGATTAGTCTGCATTTGAAGCTATATCACTTATACCCCAAGTGTTTGAAGCTAAATCATATGTTTCGTCTGAATTTGAAGTTAAACCTTCTACATCGCACTGATTTGAAGCTAAATCATGTTTCTCGCATGGAATTGAAGCTACCTCGTTTGTTCCTACAGCTTTTGAAGCTATATCACTTATATCGCAAGTATTTGAAGCTAAATCATATGTGTCGCATGGATTTGATGCTGAACCTACTACATCGCATTGATTTGAATCTAAATCTTGTGTATCGCATTGATTTGAACCCGAGCCTTCTACTTCGCACCTATTTGCAAGCTAAATAATGTGTTCCGCATGTATTTGAAGTTAAACCTTCTACATCCCATGGATTTGAATCCAAATCATGTGTTTGGCATGGATTTGAAGCTGAACCTTCTACATCGCATTGATTTGCACCTGAATCATGTGTTTCGCAAGGATTTGAAGCTAACTCGTTCGTTTCGCCTGTATTTGAAGCTAGATCACTTATATTGCAAGTATTTGAAGCTAAATCATGTGTATCGCATGGATTTGAAGCTAAACCTTCTACATCGCATTGATTTGAAGCTAAATCATTTGTTTCGCATGAATTTGAAGCTAAGCCTTCTACTTCGCATTAATTGGAAGTTAAATCACGTGTTTTGCATGGATTTGAAGCTAAACCTTCTACATCGCATTGATTTGAAGCTAAATCATGTGTTTCGCATGTAGTTGAAGCTAAATCATGTCTTTCACAAGTATTTGAAGATGAACCATTTGAATCGCATTGATTTCAACCCGAGCCTTCTACTTCGCACAGATTTGCAGCTAAATAATGTGTTTCGCATGGATTTGAAGCTAAACTTTCTACATCGCATTGATTTGAAGCTAACTCGTTTGTTTCGCATGCAGTTGAAACTAAATCATGTCTTTCACAAGTATTTGAAGATGAACGATTTGAATCGCATGGATTTGTACCTGAACCTTCTACTTCGCACTGATTTGCAGCTAAATAATGTGTTTCGCATGGATTTGAATCTAAACCTTGTATATCCCATGGATTTGAAGTTAAATCACGTGTTTTGCATGGATTTGAAGCTAAACCTTCTACATCGCATTGATTTGAAGCTAAATCATGTGTTTCGCATGCAGTAGAAGCTAACTCATATCTTTCACAAGTATTTCAAAATGAACGATGTGAATCGCATTGATTTCAAACCGAGCCTTCTACTTCGCCCTAATATGCAGCTAAATAATGTGTTTCGCATGGATTTGAAGCTAAACCTTCTACATCCCATGGATTTGAATCTAAATCATGTGTTTGGCATGGATTTGAAGCTAACTCGTTTGTTTCGCATGCAGTTGTAGCTAAATAATGTATATCACAAGTATTTGTAGCTAATCCATTTGTTTCGCATGGATTTGAAGCTACGCCTTCTACTTCGCATTGATTTGAAGCTAAATCATTTGTTTCGCATGGAATTGAAGCCAGCTCGTTTGTTCCTCCAGCTTTTGAAGCTATATCACTTTTATCGCAAGTATTTGAAGCTAAATCATATGTGTCGCATGGATTTGAAGCTGAAGCTTCTACATCGCATTGATTTGAAGCTAAATCTTGTGTATCGCATGGATTTGAAGCTAAACCTTCTACATCACATTGATTTGCAGCTAAATCATGTGTTTCGCATGGATTTGAAACTAACTCGTTCTGTTCGGCTGCAGTTGAATCTACATGACTTATATCGCTAGTATTTGAAGCTAAATCATGTGTATCGCGTGGATTTTGAAGCTAACTCGTTTGATTAGTCTTCATTTGAAGCTATATCACTTATACCCCA
Organism: Megalopta genalis; assembly: GCF_051020955.1. Lineage (NCBI taxonomy): Eukaryota > Metazoa > Arthropoda > Insecta > Hymenoptera > Halictidae > Megalopta > Megalopta genalis. The sequence continues at coordinate 58,992 of NW_027477232.1, forward strand.
AGTGTTTGAAGCTAAATCATTAGTTTCGCGTGGATTTGAAGCTAAACCTTCTACATCGCATTGATTAGAAGCTAAATCTTGTGTATCGCATGGATTTGAAGCTAAACCTTCTACTTCGCATTGATTTGAAGCTAAATCATTTGTTTCGCATGGATTTGAATCTAAGCCTTGTCCTTCGAATTGATTTGAAGCTAAATCATGTGTTTCGTAAGGATTTGAAGCTAAACCTTCTACATCGCATTGACTTGAAGCTAAACCTTCTACATCGCATTGATTTGCAGCTAAATAATGTGTTTCGCATGGATTTGAAGTTAACTCGTTTGTTTCGCATGCAGTTGTAGCTAAATAATGTATATCACAAGTATTTGTAGTTAAACCATTTGTTTTGCATGGATTTGAATCCAAGCCTTCTACTTCGCATTCATTTGAAGCTAAATCATTTGTTTCGCATGGATTTGAATCTATGCCTTGTCCTTCGAATTGATTTGAATCTAAATCATGTGTGTCGAATGGATTTGAAGCTAAACCTTCTACATCGCATTTATTTGAAGCTAAGCCTTCTATATTCTATTGATTCGAAGCTAAACCATCTACCTCTTATTGATTTGAAGCAAACCTTCTACATCGCATCGATTTGAAGATAAGTCGTGTGTTTCGCATGGATTTGAAGCTAACTCGTTAGTTTCGCATGCAGTTGTAGCTAAATAATGTATATCACAAGTATTTGTAGCTAAACCATTTGTTTCGCATGGATTTGAAGCTACGCCTTCTACTTCGCATTGATTTGAAGCTAAATCATTTGTTTCGCATGGAATTGAAGCTACCTCGTTTGTTCCTCCTGCTTTTGAAGCTATATCACTTATATCGCATGGATTTGAAGCTGAACCTACTACATCGCATTGATTTGAAGCTAAATCTTGTGTATCGCATGGATCTGAAGCTAAGCCTTCTACTTCGCATTTATTTGAAGTTAAATCATTTGTTTCGCACGGATTTGAAGCTTCCTCGTTTGTTCCTCCAGCTTTTGAAGCTATATCACTTATATAGCAAGTATTTGAAGCTAAATCATATGTGTCGCTTGGATTTGAAGCTGAACCTTCTATATCGCATTGATTTGAATCTAAATCTTGTGTATCGCATGGATTTGAAGCTAAACCTTCTACATCACATTGATTTGCAGCTAAATCATGTGTTTCGCATGGATTTGAAGCTAACTCGTTCGTTTCGCCTGCAGTTGAATCTACATCACTTATATCGCTAGTATTTGAAGCTAAATCATGTGTTTCGCATAGATTTGAAGCTAACTCGTTCGTTTTGCCTGCAGTTGAATCTATATCACTTATATCGCAAGTGTTTGAAGCTAAATCATGTGTATCGCGTGGATTTTGAAGCTAACTCGTTTGGTTAGTCTGCATTTGAAGCTATATCACTTATACCCCAAGTGTTTGAAGCTAAATCATATGTGCCGCATGGATTTGAAGCTGAACCTACTACATCGCATTGATTTGAAGCTAAATCTTGTGTATCGCATGGATTTGAAGCTAAACCTTCTACATCGCATTGATTTGAATCTAAATCATTTGTTTCGCAAGGATTTGAATCTAAGCCTTGTCCTTCGAATTGATTTGAAGCTAAATCATGTGTTTCGTATGGATTTGAAGCTAAACCTTCTACATCGCATTGATTTGAAGCGAAACCTTCTGCATTCTATTGATTTGAAGCTAAACCTTCTACCTCTTAATGTTTTGATGCTAAACCTTCTACATCGCATTGATTTGCAGCTAAATCATGTGTTTCGCATGGATTTGAAGCTAACTCGTTCGTTTCGCCTGCAGTAGAATCTACATCACTTATATCGCAAGTATTTGAAGCTAAATCATGTGTATCGCTTGGATTTTGAAGCTAAATCGTTTGATTAGTCTGCATTTGAAGCTATATCACTTATACCCCAAGTGTTTGAAGCTAAATCATATGTTTCGCCTGAATTTGAAGTTAAACCTTCTACATCGCACTGATTTGAAGCTAAATCATTTGTTTCGCATGAATTTGAAGCTAAGCCTTCTACTTCGCATTAATTGGAAGTTAGATCACGTGTTTTGCATGGATTTGAAGCTAAACCTTCTACATCGCATTGATTTGAAGCTAAATCATGTGTTTCGCATGTAGTTGAAGCTAAATCATGTCTTTCACAAGTATTTGAAGATGAACCATTTGAATCGCATTGATTTCAACCCGAGCCTTCTACTTCGCACAGATTTGCAGCTAAATAATGTGTTTCGCATGGATTTCAAGCTAAACCTTCTACATTGCATTGATTTGCAGCTGAATCATGTGTTTCGCATGGACTTGAAGCTAACTCGTTCGTTTCGCCTGTATTCGAAGCTATATCACTTATATCGCAAATATTTGAAGCTAAATCATGTGTTACACTTGGATATGAAGCTAAACCTTCTACATCGCATTGATTTGAAGCTAACTCGTTTGTTTCGCATGCAGTTGTAGCTAAATAATGTATATCACAAGTATTTGTAGCTAAACCCTTTGTTTCGCATGGATTTGAATCTTAGCCTTGTACTTCGAGTTGATTTGAAGCTAAATCATGTGTTTCGCATGGATTTGAAGCTATACCTTCTACATCGCATTGATTTGAAGCTAAATTATGTGTTTCGCATGGATTTGAAGCTAACTCGTTAGATTCGCATTCATTTGAAGCTATATCACTTATATCGCACGTATCTGATGCTAAATCAATTGTGTCGCATGGATTTGAAGCTAAACCTTCTACATCGCATTGATTTGAAGCTTAATCATGTGTTTTGCATCGATTTGAAGCTAACTCGTTTGTTTCCCCTGCATTTGAAGCTACATCACTTATATCGCAAGTATCTGACGCTAAATCATTTGTGTCGCATGGAATTGAAGCTAAACCTTCTACATCGCATTGATTTGCAGCTGAATCATGTGTTTCGCATGGATTTGAAGCTAACTCGTCCGCTTCGCCTCTATTTGAAACTATGTCACTTATATCGCAAGTATTTAAAGCTAAATCATATGTGCCGGATGGATTTGAAGCTGAACCTACTACATCGCATTGATTTGAAGCTAAATCTTGTGTATCGCATGGATTTGAAGCTAAACCTTCTACATCGTATTGATTTGAAGCTAAATCATTCGTTTCGCATGGATTTGAAGCTAACTCGTTAGTTTCGCATGCAGTTGTAGCTAAATAATGTATATCACAAGTATTTGTAGCTAATCCATTTGTTTCGCATGGATTTGAAGCTACGCCTTCTACTTCGCATTGATTTGAAGATAAATCAGGTGTATCGCGTGGATTTTGAAGCTAACTAGTTTGATTAGTCTTCATGTGAAGCTATATCACTTACATCACAAGTGTTTGAAGCTAAATCATATGTGTCGTATGGATTTGAAGCTGATCCTTCTACATCGCATTGATTTGAAGCTAAATCTAGTGTATCACATGGCTTTGAAGCTAAACCTTCTACCTCCCATGGATTTGAATCTAAATCATGTGTTTGGCATGGATTTGAAGCTAAACCTTCTACTTCGCATTGATTTGCATTTGAATCACATGTTTCGCATGGATTTGAAGCTAACTCGTTCGTTTCGCATGCAGTTGTAGCTAAATAATGTATATCACAAGTATTTGTATCTAAACCATTTGTTTCGCATGGATTTGTAGCTAAACTTACTACATCCCATGGATTTAAATCTAAATCATGTGTTTGGCACGGATTTGAAGCTAAACCTTCTACTTCGCATTGATTTGCATTTGAATCATGTGTTTCGCATGGATTTGAAGCTAACTCGTTCGTTTCGCCTGTATTTGAAGCTAGATCACTTATATCGCATGTATTTGAAGCTAAATCATGTGTTTCGCTTGGATTTGAAACTAAACATTCTACATCGCATTGATTTGAAGCTAAATCGTGTGTTTCGCATGGATTAGAGGCTAACTCGTTTGTTTCGCATGGAATTGAAGCTACCTCGTTTGTTCCTGTAGCTTTTGTAGCTATATCACTTATATCGCAAGTATTTGAAGCTAAATCATATGTGTCGTATGGATTTGAAGCAGAACCTTCTACATCGCATTGATTTGAAGCAAAATCTAGTGTATCGCATGGATTTGAAGCTACGCCTTCTACTTCGCATTGATTTGAAGCTAAATCATATGTTTCGCATGGAATTGAGGACACCTCGTTTGTTTCTCCAGCTTTTGAAGCTATATCACTTATATCGCAAGTATTTGAAGCCAAATCATATGTGTCGCATGGATTTGAAGCTGAATCTTCTACATCGCATTAATTTGAAGCTAAATCTTGTGTATCGCATGCATTTGAAGCTAAACCTTTTACATCACATTGATTTGCAGCTAAATCATGTGTCTCGCATGGATTTGAATCTAAGCCTTGTCCTTCGAATTGATTTGAAGCTAAATCATTTGTTTCGCATGGATTTGAAGCTAAACCTTCTACATCACATTGATTTGCAGCTAAATCATGTGTTTCGCATGGATTTGAAGCTAAACCTTCTACATCCCATGGATTTGAATCTAAATCATGTGTTTGGCATGGATTTGAAGCTAAACCTTCTATTTCGCATTGATTTGCATTTAAATCATGTGTTTCGCATGGATTTGAAGCTAACTCGTAGGTTTCGCCTGCAGTTGAATCTACATTACTTATATCGTTAGTATTTGAAGCTAAATCATGTGTATCGCGTGGATTTTGAAGCTAACTCGTTTTATTAGTCTTCATTTGAAGCTACATCACTTACACCCCAAGTGTTTGAAGCTAAATCATTTGTTTCGCCTGGAATTGAAGCTACCTCGTTTGTTCCACCTGCTTTTGAAGCTATATCACTTATATCGCAAGAATTTGAAGCTAAATCATATGTGTAGCATGGATTTGAACCTGAACCTACTTCATCGCATTGATTTGGAGCTAAAACTTTTGTATCGCATGGATTTGAAGCTAAACCTTCTACATCGCATTGATTTGCATGCTAAATTATGTGTTTCGCATGGATTTGAAGCTAACTCGTTTGTTTCGCATACATTTGTAGGTGCATAATGTATATCACAAGTATTTGTAGCTAAATCATTTGCTTCGCATAGAATTGGAGCTAACACGTTTGTTTCACCTGCATTTGAAGCTATATCTCTCATGTTGCAAGTTCCTGTGCTAAATCATTTGTTTTGCATGGATTTGAAGCTATTTCATTTATATCGCAAGTGCTTGATGGTGAACTCATTTATTTCGCATGGATTAGATGCTAAGCCTTCAACTTCGCATTGATTTGAAGCTAAATCATTTGTTTCGCATGGAATTGAAGCCAGCTCGTTTGTTCCTCCAGCTTTTGAAGCTATATCACTTTTATCGCAAGTATTTGAAGCTAAATCATATGTGTCGCATGGATTTGAAGCTGAACCTTCTACATCGCATTGATTTGAAGCTAAATCTTGTGTATCGCATGGATTTGAAGCTAAACCTTCTACATCACATTGATTTGCAGCTAAATCATGTGTTTCGCATGGATTTGAAACTAACTCGTTCTGTTCGGCTGCAGTTGAATCTACATGACTTATATCGCTAGTATTTGAAGCTAAATCATGTGTATCGCGTGGATTTTGAAGCTAACTCGTTTGATTAGTCTTCATTTGAAGCTATATCACTTATACCCCAAGTGTTTGAAGCTAAATCATTAGTTTCGCGTGGATTTGAAGCTAAACCTTCTACATCGCATTGATTAGAAGCTAAATCTTGTGTATCGCATGGATTTGAAGCTAAACCTTCTACTTCGCATTGATTTGAAGCTAAATCATTTGTTTCGCATGGATTTGAATCTAAGCCTTGTCCTTCGAATTGATTTGAAGCTAAATCATGTGTTTCGTAAGGATTTGAAGCTAAACCTTCTACATCGCATTGACTTGAAGCTAAACCTTCTACATCGCATTGATTTGCAGCTAAATAATGTGTTTCGCATGGATTTGAAGTTAACTCGTTTGTTTCGCATGCAGTTGTAGCTAAATAATGTATATCACAAGTATTTGTAGTTAAACCATTTGTTTTGCATGGATTTGAATCCAAGCCTTCTACTTCGCATTCATTTGAAGCTAAATCATTTGTTTCGCATGGATTTGAATCTATGCCTTGTCCTTCGAATTGATTTGAATCTAAATCATGTGTGTCGAATGGATTTGAAGCTAAACCTTCTACATCGCATTTATTTGAAGCTAAGCCTTCTATATTCTATTGATTCGAAGCTAAACCATCTACCTCTTATTGATTTGAAGCAAACCTTCTACATCGCATCGATTTGAAGATAAGTCGTGTGTTTCGCATGGATTTGAAGCTAACTCGTTAGTTTCGCATGCAGTTGTAGCTAAATAATGTATATCACAAGTATTTGTAGCTAAACCATTTGTTTCGCATGGATTTGAAGCTACGCCTTCTACTTCGCATTGATTTGAAGCTAAATCATTTGTTTCGCATGGAATTGAAGCTACCTCGTTTGTTCCTCCTGCTTTTGAAGCTATATCACTTATATCGCATGGATTTGAAGCTGAACCTACTACATCGCATTGATTTGAAGCTAAATCTTGTGTATCGCATGGATCTGAAGCTAAGCCTTCTACTTCGCATTTATTTGAAGTTAAATCATTTGTTTCGCACGGATTTGAAGCTTCCTCGTTTGTTCCTCCAGCTTTTGAAGCTATATCACTTATATAGCAAGTATTTGAAGCTAAATCATATGTGTCGCTTGGATTTGAAGCTGAACCTTCTATATCGCATTGATTTGAATCTAAATCTTGTGTATCGCATGGATTTGAAGCTAAACCTTCTACATCACATTGATTTGCAGCTAAATCATGTGTTTCGCATGGATTTGAAGCTAACTCGTTCGTTTCGCCTGCAGTTGAATCTACATCACTTATATCGCTAGTATTTGAAGCTAAATCATGTGTTTCGCATAGATTTGAAGCTAACTCGTTCGTTTTGCCTGCAGTTGAATCTATATCACTTATATCGCAAGTGTTTGAAGCTAAATCATGTGTATCGCGTGGATTTTGAAGCTAACTCGTTTGGTTAGTCTGCATTTGAAGCTATATCACTTATACCCCAAGTGTTTGAAGCTAAATCATATGTGCCGCATGGATTTGAAGCTGAACCTACTACATCGCATTGATTTGAAGCTAAATCTTGTGTATCGCATGGATTTGAAGCTAAACCTTCTACATCGCATTGATTTGAATCTAAATCATTTGTTTCGCAAGGATTTGAATCTAAGCCTTGTCCTTCGAATTGATTTGAAGCTAAATCATGTGTTTCGTATGGATTTGAAGCTAAACCTTCTACATCGCATTGATTTGAAGCGAAACCTTCTGCATTCTATTGATTTGAAGCTAAACCTTCTACCTCTTAATGTTTTGATGCTAAACCTTCTACATCGCATTGATTTGCAGCTAAATCATGTGTTTCGCATGGATTTGAAGCTAACTCGTTCGTTTCGCCTGCAGTAGAATCTACATCACTTATATCGCAAGTATTTGAAGCTAAATCATGTGTATCGCTTGGATTTTGAAGCTAAATCGTTTGATTAGTCTGCATTTGAAGCTATATCACTTATACCCCAAGTGTTTGAAGCTAAATCATATGTTTCGCCTGAATTTGAAGTTAAACCTTCTACATCGCACTGATTTGAAGCTAAATCATTTGTTTCGCATGAATTTGAAGCTAAGCCTTCTACTTCGCATTAATTGGAAGTTAGATCACGTGTTTTGCATGGATTTGAAGCTAAACCTTCTACATCGCATTGATTTGAAGCTAAATCATGTGTTTCGCATGTAGTTGAAGCTAAATCATGTCTTTCACAAGTATTTGAAGATGAACCATTTGAATCGCATTGATTTCAACCCGAGCCTTCTACTTCGCACAGATTTGCAGCTAAATAATGTGTTTCGCATGGATTTCAAGCTAAACCTTCTACATTGCATTGATTTGCAGCTGAATCATGTGTTTCGCATGGACTTGAAGCTAACTCGTTCGTTTCGCCTGTATTCGAAGCTATATCACTTATATCGCAAATATTTGAAGCTAAATCATGTGTTACACTTGGATATGAAGCTAAACCTTCTACATCGCATTGATTTGAAGCTAACTCGTTTGTTTCGCATGCAGTTGTAGCTAAATAATGTATATCACAAGTATTTGTAGCTAAACCCTTTGTTTCGCATGGATTTGAATCTTAGCCTTGTACTTCGAGTTGATTTGAAGCTAAATCATGTGTTTCGCATGGATTTGAAGCTATACCTTCTACATCGCATTGATTTGAAGCTAAATTATGTGTTTCGCATGGATTTGAAGCTAACTCGTTAGATTCGCATTCATTTGAAGCTATATCACTTATATCGCACGTATCTGATGCTAAATCAATTGTGTCGCATGGATTTGAAGCTAAACCTTCTACATCGCATTGATTTGAAGCTTAATCATGTGTTTTGCATCGATTTGAAGCTAACTCGTTTGTTTCCCCTGCATTTGAAGCTACATCACTTATATCGCAAGTATCTGACGCTAAATCATTTGTGTCGCATGGAATTGAAGCTAAACCTTCTACATCGCATTGATTTGCAGCTGAATCATGTGTTTCGCATGGATTTGAAGCTAACTCGTCCGCTTAGCCTCTATTTGAAACTATGTCACTTATATCGCAAGTATTTAAAGCTAAATCATATGTGCCGGATGGATTTGAAGCTGAACCTACTACATCGCATTGATTTGAAGCTAAATCTTGTGTATCGCATGGATTTGAAGCTAAACCTTCTACATCGTATTGATTTGAAGCTAAATCATTCGTTTCGCATGGATTTGAAGCTAACTCGTTAGTTTCGCATGCAGTTGTAGCTAAATAATGTATATCACAAGTATTTGTAGCTAATCCATTTGTTTCGCATGGATTTGAAGCTACGCCTTCTACTTCGCATTGATTTGAAGATAAATCAGGTGTATCGCGTGGATTTTGAAGCTAACTAGTTTGATTAGTCTTCATGTGAAGCTATATCACTTACATCACAAGTGTTTGAAGCTAAATCATATGTGTCGTATGGATTTGAAGCAGATCCTTCTACATCGCATTGATTTGAAGCTAAATCTAGTGTATCACATGGCTTTGAAGCTAAACCTTCTACCTCCCATGGATTTGAATCTAAATCATGTGTTTGGCATGGATTTGAAGCTAAACATTCTACTTCGCATTGATTTGCATTTGAATCACATGTTTCGCATGGATTTGAAGCTAACTCGTTCGTTTCGCATGCAGTTGTAGCTAAATAATGTATATCACAAGTATTTGTATCTAAACCATTTGTTTCGCATGGATTTGTAGCTAAACTTACTACATCCCATGGATTTAAATCTAAATCATGTGTTTGGCACGGATTTGAAGCTAAACCTTCTACTTCGCATTGATTTGCATTTGAATCATGTGTTTCGCATGGATTTGAAGCTAACTCGTTCGTTTCGCCTGTATTTGAAGCTAGATCACTTATATCGCATGTATTTGAAGCTAAATCATGTGTTTCGCTTGGATTTGAAACTAAACATTCTACATCGCATTGATTTGAAGCTAAATCGTGTGTTTCGCATGGATTAGAGGCTAACTCGTTTGTTTCGCATGGAATTGAAGCTACCTCGTTTGTTCCTGTAGCTTTTGTAGCTATATCACTTATATCGCAAGTATTTGAAGCTAAATCATATGTGTCGTATGGATTTGAAGCAGAACCTTCTACATCGCATTGATTTGAAGCAAAATCTAGTGTATCGCATGGATTTGAAGCTACGCCTTCTACTTCGCATTGATTTGAAGCTAAATCATATGTTTCGCATGGAATTGAGGACACCTCGTTTGTTTCTCCAGCTTTTGAAGCTATATCACTTATATCGCAAGTATTTGAAGCCAAATCATATGTGTCGCATGGATTTGAAGCTGAATCTTCTACATCGCATTAATTTGAAGCTAAATCTTGTGTATCGCATGCATTTGAAGCTAAACCTTTTACATCACATTGATTTGCAGCTAAATCATGTGTCTCGCATGGATTTGAATCTAAGCCTTGTCCTTCGAATTGATTTGAAGCTAAATCATTTGTTTCGCATGGATTTGAAGCTAAACCTTCTACATCACATTGATTTGCAGCTAAATCATGTGTTTCGCATGGATTTGAAGCTAAACCTTCTACATCCCATGGATTTGAATCTAAATCATGTGTTTGGCATGGATTTGAAGCTAAACCTTCTATTTCGCATTGATTTGCATTTAAATCATGTGTTTCGCATGGATTTGAAGCTAACTCGTAGGTTTCGCCTGCAGTTGAATCTACATTACTTATATCGTTAGTATTTGAAGCTAAATCATGTGTATCGCGTGGATTTTGAAGCTAACTCGTTTGATTAGTCTTCATTTGAAGCTACATCACTTACACCCCAAGTGTTTGAAGCTAAATCATTTGTTTCGCCTGGAATTGAAGCTACCTCGTTTGTTCCACCTGCTTTTGAAGCTATATCACTTATATCGCAAGAATTTGAAGCTAAATCATATGTGTAGCATGGATTTGAACCTGAACCTACTTCATCGCATTGATTTGGAGCTAAAACTTGTGTATCGCATGGATTTGAAGCTAAACCTTCTACATCGCATTGATTTGCATGCTAAATTATGTGTTTCGCATGGATTTGAAGCTAACTCGTTTGTTTCGCATACATTTGTAGGTGCATAATGTATATCACAAGTATTTGTAGCTAAATCATTTGCTTCGCATAGAATTGGAGCTAACACGTTTGTTTCACCTGCATTTGAAGCTATATCTCTCATGTTGCAAGTTCCTGTGCTAAATCATTTGTTTTGCATGGATTTGAAGCTATTTCATTTATATCGCAAGTGCTTGATGGTGAACTCATTTATTTCGCATGGATTAGATGCTAAGCCTTCAACTTCGCATTGATTTGAAGCTAAATCATTTGTTTCGCATGGAATTGAAGCTACCTCGTTTGTTCCTCCTGCTTTTGAAGCTATATCACTTATATCGCAAGTATTTGAAGCTAAATCATATGTGCCGCATGGATTTGAAGCTGAACCTACTACATCGCACTGATTTGCAGCTAAATAATGTGTTTCGCATGGATTTGAAGCTAAACCTTCTACATCCCATGGATTTGAATCTAAAACATGTGTTTGGCACGGATTTGAAGCTAAACCTTCTACTTCGCATTGATTTGCATTTGAATCATGTGTTTCACATGGATTTGAAGCTAACTCGTTCGTTTCGCCTGTATTGGAAGCTAGATCACTTATATCGCAAGTATTTGAAGCTAAATCATGTGTTTCGCTCGGATTTGAAGCTAAACATTCTACATCGCATTGATTTGAAGCTAAATCGTGTGTTTCGCATGGATTTGAAGCTAACTCGTTCGTTTCGCATGTAGTTGTAGCTAAATAATGTATATCACAAGTATTTGTAACTAAACCATTTGATTCGCATGGATTTGAAGCTACGCCTTCTACTTCGCATTGATTTGAAGCTAAATCATTTGTTTCGCATGGAATTGAAGCTACCTCGTTTGTTCCTCCTGCTTTTGAAGCTATATCACTTATATCGCATGGATTTGAAGCTGAACCTACTACATCGCATTGACTTGAAGCTAAATCTTGTGCATCGCATGGATTTGAAGCAAACCATCTACATCGCTTTGATGTGAATCTTAATCATGTGTTTCGCATGGATTTGATGCTGAGCCTTCTACTTCGCATTCATTTGAAGCTAAATCATTTGTTTCGCATGGAATTGAAGCTACCTCGTTTGTTCCTCTAGCTTTTGAAGCCACATCACTTATATCGCTAGTATTTGAAGCTAAATCATGTGTTCGATTGGATTTGAAGCTAAACCTTCTACATCGCATTGATTTGCAGCTAAATCATGTGTTTCGCATGAATTTGAAGCTAACTCGTTCGTTTCGCCTCCATTTGAAACTTATATCACTTATATCGCAAGTATTCGAAGCTAAATCATATGTGCCGCATGGATTTGAAGCTGAACCTACTACATCGCACTGATTTGCAGCTAAATAATGTGTTCCGCATGGATTTGAAGCTAAACCTTCTACATCCCAAGGATTTGAAACTAAATCATGTGTTTGGCATGGATTTGAAGCTAAACCTTCTACTTCGCATTGATTTGCATTTGAATCATGTGTTTCGCATGGATTTGAAGCTAACTCGTTCGTTTCGCCTGTATTTGAAGCTAGATCACTTATATCGCAAGTATTTGAAGCTAAATCATGTGTTTCGCTTGGATTTGAAGCTAAACATTTTACATCACATTGATTTGAAGCTAAATCGTGTGTTTAGCATGGATTTGAGGCTAACTCGTTTGTTTCGCCTGTATTTGAAGCTATATCACTTATATCGCAAGTATTTGAACCTAAATCATGTGTCTCGATTGGATTTGAAGCTAAACCTTCTACATCGCATTGATTTGCAGCTAAATCATGTGTTTCGCATGAATTTGAAGCTAACTCGTTCGTTTCGCCTCCATTTGAAAATATATCACTTATATCGCAAGTATTTGAAGCTAAATCATGTGTTTCGCTTGGATTTGAAGCTAAACATTTTACATCACATTGATTTGAAGCTAAATCGTGTGTTTAGCATGGATTTGAGGCTAACTCGTTTGTTTCGCCTGTATTTGAAGCTATATCACTTATATCGCAAGTATTTGAACCTAAATCATGTGTTTCGATTGGATTTGAAGCTAAACCTTCTACATCGCATTGATTTGCAGCTAAATCATGTGTTTCGCATGGATTTGAAGCTAACTCGTTTGTTTCGCTTGCATTTGAAGCTTAATCATGTGTTTTGCATGGATTTGGAGCTAACTCGTTTGTTTCGTCTGCAGTTGAATCTATATCACTTATATCGCAAGTATTTGAAACCAAATCATTTGTTCCGTATGGATTTAAGCTAAGCCTTCTACTTCGCATTGATTTGTATCTAAATCATGTGATTCGCATTGATTTGAAGCTAACACGTTTGTTTCGCCTGCATTTGTAGCTGTATCACTCATTTTCGCAAGGAATTGAAGCTAAATCATTCGTTTCGCATGGATTTGAAGCTAAGCCTTCTACTACGCATTGATTTGAAGCTAAATCATGTGATTCACATGGATTTGAAGCTATCTCGAGTGTTTCGAGTGCATTTAAAGCTATATCACTTATATCGCCATTATCTGAATATAAATCATTATTTTCTCATGAATTTGAAGCTAAGCCTTCTACTTCGCATTGATTTGAAGCTAAATCATGCGTTCCGCATGGATTTGAAGATAACTCGTTTGTTTCGCATGCTCTTGAAGCTAAATAACGTATATCACAAGTATTTGGAGCTGAACCATTTGTTTCACATGAATATTAAGCTAATCCATGTGTTCCGCATGTATTTGAAGCTAAATCATGTGTTTCGAATCGATTTGCAGCTTGCTTGATTGTTTCGCCTGCATATGGAGCTATATCACTTATATTCGCAAGTATTTGAAACTTAATGATTCGCTTCGCATGGATTTGAAGCTAAACCTTGTATTTCGCATTGATTTGAAGCTAAGCCTTAAACTTCGCATTGATTTGTAGCTAACTCATGTGTTCCGCATGGATTTCAAGATAACTCGTTTGTTTCGCATGCAGTTGTAGCTAAATAATGTATATCACAAGTATTTGTAGTTAAACCATTTGTTTTGCATGGATTTGAAGCCAAGCCTTCTACTTCGCATTCATTTGAAGCTAAATCATTTGTTTCGCATGGATTTGAATCTAAGCCTTGTCCTTCGAATTGATTTGAAGCTAAATCATGTGTTTCGTATGGATTTGAAGCTAAACCTTCTACATCGCATTGATTTGAAGCTAAACCTGCTATATTCTATTGATTTGAAGCTAAACCTTCTACCTCTTATTGATTTGAAGCTAAACCTTCTACATCGCAATGATTTGAAGATAAATCGTGTGATTCGCATGGATTTGAAGCTAACTCGTTAGTTTCGCATGCAGTTGTAGCTAAATAATGAATATCACAAGTATTTGTAGCTAAACCATTTGATTCGCATGGATTTGAAGCTAAGCCTTCTACTTCGCATAAATTGGAAGATAAATCACGTGTTTTGCATGGATTTGAAGCTAAACCTTCTACAACGCATTTATTTGAAGCTAAATCATGTGTTTCGCATTGATTTGAAGCTAAATCATGTGTTTCGCGTTGATTTGAAGCTAAATCATGTGTTTCGCATGCAGTTGAAGCTAAATCATGTCTTTCACAAGTATTTGAAGATGAACCATTTGAATTGCATTGATTTGAACCCGAGCCTTCTACTTCGCACTGATTTGCAGCTAAATAATGTGTTTCGCATGGATTTGAAGCTAATCCTTCTACATCGCATTGATTTGCAGCTGAATCATGTGTTTCGCATGGATTTGAAGCTAACTCGTTCGTTTTGCCTGCAGTTAAATCTACATCAATTATATCGCAAGTGTTTGAAGCTAAATCATGTGTATGGCGTGGATTTTGAAGCTAACTCATTTGATTAGTCTGCATTTGAAGCTATATCACTTATACCCCAAGTGTTTGAAGCTAAATCATTTGTTTCGCGTGGATTTGAAGCTAAACTTTCTACATCGCATTGATTAGAAGCTAAATCATGTGTCTCGCATGGATTTGAAGCTAACTCGTTCGTTTCGCCTCCATTTGAAACTATGTCACTTATATCGCAAGTATTTAAAGCAAAATCATATGTGCCGCATGGATTTGAAGCTGAACCTACTACATCGCATTGATTTGAAGCTAAATGTTGTGTATCGCTTGGATTTGAAGCTAAACCTTCTACATCGCATTAATTTGAAGCTAAATCATTTGTATCGCATGGATTTGAATCTAAGCCTTGTCCTTCGAATTGATTTGAAGCTAAATCATGTGTTTCGTTTGGATTTGAAGCTAAACCTTCTACATCGCATTGATTTGAAGCGAAACCTTCTACATTCTATTGATTTGAAGCTAATCCTTCTACCTCTTATTGTTTTGAAGCTAAACCTTCTACATCGCATTGATTTGCAGCTAAATCATGTGTTTCGCATGCATTTGAAGCTAACTCGTTCGTTTCGCCTGCAGTTGAATCTACATCACTTATATCGCAAGTATTTGAAGCTAAATCATGTGTATCGCGTGGATTTTGAAGCTAAATCGTTTGATTAGTCTGCATTTGAAGCTATATCACTTATACCCCAAGTGTTTGAAGCTAAATCATATGTTTCGCGTTAATTTGATGCTAAACCTTCTACATCGCATTGATTTGAAGTTAAATCATGTTTCTCGCATGGAATTGAAGCTACCTCGTTTGTTCCTACAGCTTTTGAAGCTATATCACTCATATCGCAAGTATTTGAAGCTAAATCATATGTGTCGCATGGATTTGAAGCTGAATCTACTACATCGCATTGATTTGAAGCTAAATCTTGTGTATCGCATGGATTTGAAGCTAAACCTTCTACATCGCTAATATTTGAAGCTAAATCATGTGTATCGCGTGGATTTGAAGCTAAGCCATCTACTTCGCATTAACTGGAAGTTAAATCACGTGTTTTGCATGGATTTGAAGCTAAACCTTCTACTTCGCATTGATTTGAAGCTAAATCATGTTTCTCGCATGGAATTGAAGCTACCTCGTTTTTTCCTACAGCTTTTGAAGCTATATCACTTCTATCGCAATTATCTGAATATAAATAATTATTTTCTCATATTTTTGAAGCTAAGCCTTCTACTTCGAATTGATTTGAAGCCAAATCATGCTTTCCGCATGAATTTGAAGCTAACTCGTTTGTTTCGCATGCAGTTGAAGCTATATCACTTATATCCGCAAGTATATGAAGGCAAATCATTCGTTTCGCATGGATTTGAAGCTAAGCCTTAGACTTCGCATTGATTTGTAACTAACTCATGTGTTCCGCATGGATTTCAAGATAACTCGTTTGTTTCGCATGCAGTTGAAGCTAAATCACGTATATCACAAGTATTTGAAGGTAAATCATTTGTTTTGCACGGTTTTGAAGAGAACTCTTCTACTTCGCATTGATTTGAAACTAATTCATTTGTTACGCTTTGGTGTGAAGCTAAATCGTTTGTTTCGCATGCAGCTGAATGTAAATCATGTATATCACAAGTATTTAATGCTAAATCATGTGTTTCGCACGTATTTGTAGCTTACTTGATTGTTTCGCCTGCATTGGAAGCTATATCACTTATATTAGCAAGAATTTGAAGCTAAATCATTCGTTTCGCATGGATTTGAAGCTAAGCCTTCTACTTCGCATTGATTTGAAGCTAAATCTTGCGGTTCGCATGGATATGAAGCTAATTCGATTGTTTCTCCTGCATTTGAAGCTATATCACTTATATTGCAATTATGTGAAGATAAATCCTTTGTTTCTCATGTATTTGAAGCTAAGCCTTCTACTTCGCATTGATTTGGAGCTAAATCATGTGTCTCGCATGGATTTGATGCTAAGTCGTTTGTTTCGCCTGCATTTGAAGCTATATCACTTATATTCGCAAGCATTTGAAGCTAAACCATTCGATTCGCATGGATTTGAATCTAACCCTTGTCCTTCGAATTGATTTGAAGGTAAATCATGTGTTTCGTATGGATTTGAAGCTAAACCTTCTACATCGCGTTCATTGGAAGCTAAACCTTCTACATTCTATTGTTTTGAAGCTAAACCTTCTACCTCTTATTGTTTTGAAGCTAAACCTTCTACATCGCATTGATTTGCAGCTAAATCATGTGTTTTGCATGGGTTTGATGCTAACTCGTTTGTTTCCCCTGCATTTGAAGCTGTATCAGTTATATCAGTAGTATCTGATGCTAAATCATTTGTTTCGCATGGATTTGAAGCTAAACCTTTTACATCGCATTGATTTGAAGCTAAATCATGTGTATCGCATGGATTTTGAAGCTAACACGATTGATTAGTCTTCATTTGAAGCTATATCACTTACACCCCATGTGTTTGAAGCTATATCATTTGTTTCGCATGGATTTGAAGCTAAACCTTCTTCATCGCATTGATTTGCAGCTAAATCATGTGTTTCGCATGGATTTGAAGCTAACTCGTTCGTTGCGCATGCAGTTAAATCTAAATAACGTATATCACAAGTATTTGAAGCTAAACCATTTGATTCGCATGGATTTGAAGCTAAGCCTTCTACTTCGCATTAATTGGAAGATAAATCACATTTTTT
Source organism: Megalopta genalis (assembly GCF_051020955.1). NCBI lineage: Eukaryota > Metazoa > Arthropoda > Insecta > Hymenoptera > Halictidae > Megalopta > Megalopta genalis. Next base: position 76,344 of record NW_027477232.1, read on the forward strand.
GCATGGATTTGAAGCTAAACCTTCTACATCGCATTGACTTGAATCTAAATCATGTATTTCGCATGCAGTTGATGCTCAATCATGTCATTCACAAGTATTTGAAGATGAACCATTTGAATCACATTGATTTGAACCCGAGCCTTCTACTTCGCACTGATTTGCAGCTAAATAATGTGTTTCGCATGGATTTGAAGCTAAACCGTCTACATCGCATTGATTTGCAGCTGAATCATGTGTTTCGCATGGATTTGAAGCTAACTCGTTCGTTTCGCCTGTATTCGAAGCTATATCACTTACATCGCAAGTATTTGAAGCTAAATCATGTGTTACGCTTGGACTTGAAGCTAAACCTTCTACATCGCATTGATTTGAAGCTAAATCAAGTGTCTCGCATGGAATTGAAGCTACCACGTTTGTTTCTACAGCTTTTGAAGCTATATCACTTATATCGCAAGTATTTGAAGCTAAATCATATGTGTCGCATGGATTTGAATCTGAACCTACTACATCGCATTGATTTGAAGCTAAATCTTGTGTATCGCATGGATTTGAAGCTAAACCTTCTACATCGCATTGATTTGAAGCTAAATCATGTACATAGCATGGATTTGAAGCTAACTCGTTTTTTTCGCATGCAGTTGTAGCTAAATAATGTATATCACAAGCATTTGTAGCTAAACCATTTGTTTTGCATGGATTTGAAGCTAAGCCTTCTACTTCGCATTCATTTGAAGCTAAATCACTTGTTTCGCATGGATTTGAATCTAAGTCTTGTCCTTCGAATTGATTTGAAGCTAAATCATGTGTTTCGTATGGATTTGAAGCTAAACCTTCTACATCGCATTGATTTGAAGCTAAACCTACTATATTCTATTGATTTGAAGCTAAACCTTCTACTTCTTATTGATTTGAAGCTAAACCTTCTAAATCGCATTGATTTGAAGATAACTCGTGTGTTTCGCATGGATTTGAAGCTACCTCTTTAGTTTCGCATGCAGTTGTAGCTAAATAATGTATATCACAAGTATTTGTAGCTAAACAATTTGTTTCGCATGGATTTGAAGCTACGCCTTCTACTTCGCATTTATTTGAAGCTAAATCATTTGTTTCGCATGGAATTGAAGTTACCTCGTTTGTTCCTCCTGCTTTTGAAGCTATATCACTTATAACGCATGGATTTAATGCTGAACCTACTACATCGCATTGATTTGAAGCTAAATCTTGTGTATCGCATGGATCTGAAGCTAAGCCTTCTACTTCGCATTGATTTGAAGTTAAATCATTTGTTTCGCATGGAATTGAAGCTTCCTCGTTTGTTCCTCCAGCTTTTGAAGCTATATCACTTATATCGCAAGTATTTGAAGCTAAATCATATGAGTCGCATGGATTTGAAGCTGAACCTTCTACATCGCATTGATTTGAATCTAAATCTTATGTATCGCATGGATTTGAAGCTAAACCTTCTACATCGCATTGATTTGAAGCTAAACCTTCCATATTCTATTGATTTGAAGCTAAACCTTCTACCTATTTTTGATTTGAAGTTAAACCTTCTACATCGCATTGATTTGAAGATAAATCATGTGTTTCGCATGGATTTGAAGCTAACTCGTTAGTTTCGCATGCAGTTGTAGCTAAATAATGAATATCGCAAGTATTTGTAGCTAAACCAGTTGATTCGCATGGATTTGAAGCTATTCCTGCTACTTCGCATTGATTTGAAGCTAAATCATTTGTTTCGCATGGAATTGAAGCTACCTCGTTTTTTCCTCCTGCTTTTGAAGCTATATCACTTATATCGCATGGATTTAATGCTGAACCTACTACATCGCATTGATTTGAAGCTAAATCTTGTGTATCGCATGGATCTGAAGCTAAGCCTTCTACTTCGCATTGATTTGAAGTTAAATCATTTGTTTCGCATGGAATTGAAGCTTCCTCGTTTGTTCCTCCAGCTTTTGAAGCTATATCACTTATATCGCAAGTATTTGAAGCTAAATCATATGAGTCGCATGGATTTGAAGCTGAACCTTCTACATCGCATTGATTTGAATCTAAATCTTGTGTATGGCATGGATTTGAAGCTATACCTTCTACATCACATTGATTTGCAGCTAAATCATTTGTTTCGCATGGATTTGAAGCTAACTCGTTCGTTTCGCCTGCAGTTGTAGCTAAATAATGTATATCACAAGAATTTGTAGCTAAACCATTTGTTTTGCATGGATTTGAAACTAAGCCTTCTACTTCGCATTCATTTGAAGCTATATCATTTGTTTCGCATGGATTTGAATCTAAGCCTTGTCCTTTGAATTGATTTGAAGCTAAATCATGTGTTTCGTATGGATTTGAAGCTAAACCTTCTACATCGCATTGATTTGAAGCTAAATCATGTGTTTCGCATCAAGTTGAAGCTAACCCATTTGTTTCGTCAGCATTTGAAGCTATATCACTCATATCGCAAGTATCAGAATCTAAATCATTTGTGTGGCATTATTTTTTAAGCCAAATCTTCTACATAGCATTGATTTGAAGCTTAATCGTGTGTTTTGCATGGATTTGAAGCTAACTCGTTTGTTTCTCCTGCATTTGAAGCTTTATGACTTATATCGCAAGCATCTGAAGCTAAATTATTTGTTTCCCATGGATTTGAAGCTAAACCTTCTACATCGCATTGATTTGATACTAAATCATGTGTTTCGCTTGGATATGAAGCTGACTCGTTTGTTTCGTCTGCATTTGAAGCTATATCACATACATCGCAAGTATCTGAAGCTAAATCATGTGCTTCGCTTGGATTTGAAGCTAACTCGTTTGTTCCGTCTGCATTTGAAGCTATATCACTCATATCGCAAGTATCTGAATCTAAATCATTTGTGTCGCATTGTTTTTTAAGCTAAACCTTCTACATAGCATTGATTTGAAGCTTAATCGTGTGTTTCGCTTGTATTTGAAGCTAACCCGTTCGTTTCGCATGCAGTTAAATCTTAATAACGTATATCACAGGTATTTGTACCGAAACCATTTGCTTCGAATGGATTTGAAGCTAAACAATCTACATCGCATTAATTTGAAACTTAATCATGTATTTTGCATGGATTTGAAGCTAACTCGTTTGTTTCCCCTGCATTTGAAGCTATATCACTTATGTCGCAAGTATCTGACGCTAAATCATTTGTGTTTCATGGAATTGAAGCTAAACATGCTACATCTTATTGATTTGAAGCTAAATCGTGTGTTTCGCATGGAGTTGAAGCTAACCCTTTTGTTTCGTCAGCATTTGAAGCTATATCACTTATATCGCAAGCATCTGAAGCTAAATCATTTGTTTCCCATGGATTTGAAACTAAACCTTCTACATCGCATTGATTTGCAGCTAAATCATGTGTTTCGCATGGATTTGAAGCTAAGCCTTCTACTTCGCATTGGTTTGAAGCTAAATCATGTGTTTCGCATGTATTTGAAGCTAACTCGTTTATTTCGCTTGCATTTCGAGCTATATCACTTATATCGCAAGTATGTGATGCTAAACCATTCGTGTCTCACGGATTTTAAGCTAAACCATCTACATCGCGTTGATTTAAGGCTAAATCAAGTGTTTCGTTTGGATTTGAAGCTAACTCGTTTGTTTCGCATGCAGTTGAAGCTAAATCATGTTTATCACAAGTATCTGAATCTAAACCATTTGTTTCCAAGAATATGAAGCTAAACCATGTGTTTCTCATGAAATTGAAGCTGAATCATGTGTTTCGCATGGATTTGAAGATAAATCGTTTGTTTCGCATGGAGTTGTAGCTATATCATTTATATCGCAAGCATTTAAAGCTATTTCATTTGTGTCGCATAGATTTGAAGCTAGGCCATCCACTTCACATTGATTTGAAGTTAAAACATGTATTTGGCATGGATTTGAAGCTAACTCGTTTGTTTCGCCTGCATTAGAAGCTAAATCATGTTTATCACAAGTTTCTGAATCTATACCATCTGTTTCGCTTGAATATTAAGCTAAACCATGTGTTTCGCAATGAATTTGAAGCTAAATTATGTGTTTCGCATGGATTCGAAGCTAACTCGTTTGTTTCGCCTGCATTTGAAGCTAAATCATGTATATCACACGAATTTGAAGCTAAACCATTTGATTCGCATGGATTTGAAGCTAAGCCCACTACTTCGCATTGATTTGAAGCTACATCATGCGTTTCGATTGGATTTGAAGCTAATTCGTATGTTTCGCATGCAGTTGAAGCTAAATCATGTATATCACAAGTATTTGAAGCTGAACCATTTTTTTCTCATGTATTTAAAGCTAAGTCTACCACTTCGCATTGGTTTGCTGTTAAATCATGTGTTTCCATTGGGTGTGAAGCTAAATCGATTGTTTCGCATGCAGCTGAATCTAAATCATGTATGTCACAATCATATGAATCTAAATAATTTGTGTCGCATGGATTTGATGCTAAGCCTTCTACTTCGCATTGATTTGAAGCTAAATTATGTGTTTCGCATGGATTTGAAGCTGACTCGTTTGTTTCGCCTGTATTTGAAGCTGAATCATGTATATCACAAGTATTTGAATCTAAACCATTTGTTTCGTATGAATTTGAAGCTAAATCATGTGTTTCGCATGGATTTGAAGCTAACTCGTTTGTTTCGCCTGCATTTGAAGCTGAATCATGTATATCACATGTATTTGAAGCTAAACCATTTGTTTCGCATGGATTTGAAGCTAAATCTTCTACTTCGCATTAATTTGAATCTCAATCATGTGATTCGCATGGATTTGAAGCTAACTCGTTTGTTTCGCCTGCATTAGAAGCTATATCTCATATATTCACAAGTATTTGAAGCTAAACCATTTGTTTCTCATGTATTTGAAGATAATCCTTCTACTTCGTATGGATTTGAAGCTAACTCGATAGTTTCGCATGCAGTTTAAGCTAAATCATGTATAACACAAGTATTTGAAGCCAAACCATTTCATTCGCATGGATTTGAAGCTAAGCCTTTTACTTCGCATTGATTTTAATCTAACTCATGTGTTTCGCATGGATTTGAAGCTAACTCGTTTGCTTCGCCTGCATTCGAAGCAATATCACTTATGTCGCAATTATCTGAAGATAAATCAATTGTTTCACACGTATTTGAAGCTGAGCCTTCTACTTCGCATTGATTTGTAGCTAACTCGTTTGTTTCACATGCAGTTGAAGCTAAATGATGTATATCACAGGTATTTCAAGCTGAACCATTTGTTTCGCATGTATTTGAACCTAAATCTTCTACTTCGCGTTGATTTGAAGTTAAATCATGTGTTACGCTTCCCCTATATGATTGCCACCTTGTCGTGGTATAGGGGCTTAAGTAGCTACAATGAAGACTGGAGCGATGCCGGTTGGAACTTCGGTTCCTGTCAGGGTCTCCCTTGCCGATAAGGTTCATTCAGAGTGGTGAAAAACTAAGTGCGAACACGTAAACATATGGAGATGTCTAAGAAGACTTTTTCGTTTACTGCTCAGGGGGCGTCGGAACCCCCAGGGCCCGTTGTGGACGGTGGTGGGCGAGCAGGCGCCCCACAACGGTCATCCGGCGACTGCTTATCGGGTGGAGTAGAACCCCTGGCTCCCCCGAATATTACGGCTACAGGGATGAAACACGGGGCGGGCACAAAGAGTGTTCGTCCCAAAATGTCAGACGCCCGAGTTAACCTCTTGAGGATTGGCTCGGTCACGCCCACCCCGGCGAAGGACGTTGAGGGTCGTAAAGCCTCAGGGAAATACGACGGGGGAAACACTGGAGAAAGCTCCACACGCCTTGCGACCAAATCTGATGACGAATGCGGGGATGTTTGGTTCACTCCGGGAAGAGTTGGATCTCAAACCGGCGAGAACGAGAAGATAGAGTTCAAGTCTCCCTTTGTGCCGGTCAGAAATGTACCGAGGACTCCACCACCCACCGAACGGCGACGTTCGTTGTCATTGACGGACATGGCGTCCCAGACGCAGGTGCAGGAAGACTTTGAGTTTGCTTTTCACTCGGAAAGTGAGATGCGACCGACTTCTGAAGCGGCACATACACAGAAAAGAAAGAGGCTGGACAGCATGTCTGATCTCAGCGAGGACGACACAGCTGTAGTTGAAACTAATCTGTTGGCTGACGTCACTATCCAATTGAGGAAACTTATAGCCTGCACCAAGGCGGTACAGGCGTTTCGTAGGTCACGGGACAGCGTAAACCCCAACTTATCACTACTGGTGAGCTCGTTGGTCAAGGAAACGAACTCTTTAAAAAGGATCACGAAGGAGGTCCTTACCAAAGGAGGACTCGAGACACGCGAGGAGGTCGGTAATGCGACCCGTGCCTCTTTAATCGACGATGGCTCCACTCGTCCTCCTCTCCCCAAAGCATATAGGACTATGGGTACGCAAACCGCAGACCCGGAAGCGGTGGATCCTGGGGAGGTCGCAAGATGGGCGCGAAAGGAACTCAACTTTGATGAGCTCCACAAGCTCATTAATAAGAAGTGGGCAATCGATTCTTTTGCTCACTCAAAAGTTGATGATAACGCAAGCCCGATGAAAGACACGATTGACATCGCCTGCTTCACACCGGCGGATCTAGGTACCACAGATGGAACTACGCGCAGAATCCTTCAGAAGATGACATGTCTCGACGATATCCTTGTCCAGGAGGCCCGCAAGGGAGAGGTCGCCCACCTTCAGACCACTACCTCTATTGCAAACAAAAGCGGCGGTATGACTAAGAAATCCAGGACCCACTTCTTTCTTATCCATAGGGATAATGAGAAGGACACTATCGACTTACACGTGGCATACGAGTGCCTCAGGAAAATGGCGCACCTAAGTACGGATACTTCGGCTGGAAAAGTAATCACGTTGATTTGCCCAGACGAAGTAAGTATAAATATTACCAGGAAACTTGTTGAATTGACCTTCTCCCAGAGCAGCTTGATGATCCATCCCCGCTCAAGTAAGGGAGGGGGACCAGACATAAAAATGATCAAAAGCTCTGACGGCTCTGGTAAGCCCGCGACGGAAACCATTACCATATCCAGTAACGGACAAACATACGCTGACATGCTGCGTTCTGTTAAAAAGAACGTCGACGTTAACCGAGAGGGGATTGACATCGCTTACGTCAAAGCGAACCTGAAAGGAGACCTAGTTATCTCTGTCAAGGGTGACCGAGGGAAGGTAACAGGACTCTCCGCACTAATTAATAAAAAGATTTCCGGAGTTAAAGCGAAAGTATCAACCCGCAATACAAAAACTCTCCACCTTAAGGGTTTAGACGGGGATGTTACGACCGAGGACATATCGAGTACACTATACAAGATGCTGGGCTCGACCTTGGATCCTCAGGAAGTTCAGGTGAAAGCCCTTCGTCCTGGGTACGCGGGTAGCCAAAATGCTACCGTCATCACTTCCACCGAAAACGCGGAAAGGCTCCTAAAGGTGAAACGCTTCAGGGTTGGATGGGGCCTCTGTCGTGTGGTGGAACGGATAGAGGTCACCCAATGTTACAGGTGCCGCGAATACGGTCATCGCAGCTCAACATGTAAAAATGCGGACAGGTCTAAGAGCTGCCGCAGGTGCGGTGACCTTGGACACATGGAGAAATCCTGTACTAATGCGGAAAAATGCCTTAATTGCAGTATGCAGGGCCACAGGGACGGGAGTCTCAAGTGCCCTGCATATTGCAAGGCACTCAACGAAGCCCGCGAGAAACGCAACAATGACAAAGGGGTTAAAGCCAAACCACCAACTGACGGCTCCATGAACGACGCAAAAAAACTGAAGACAAATAAATTGACGAACTCGGACAGGACACCGAGACAACCTAAGGGAGGTAAATTTAGTACCGACTCAAGCTCACCTATTGTGAGCCTTGATTGTAAAGACTCATCGACAGCCCTGAGAGAGGCCGATGCTGATAAACAGACGACTAACCCCACTCCAAGGGCAAACAAGGATAAAGACGCAAAGGTGACGCTGGTCCCCAGAAGTGCCTCCGATATATTTAGCGAGGATTCCTCCAGGGTACTCTTACCCTCCGGAGGCGAGACGCTAATGCAAGCACCCGAAAAGAGCTACGACGATAAGGGCTAACTCGTTTGACCATTACTCTTGGACCCTTCACTATTGTTAACAAGTTCACTGTTCACATGCAAGGGAAACATAATAAGAAGGCGTCTAAGGACACTCGCCTAAACTTATTACAAATCAACCTGCACAATTGTAGATTAGCGCACGACCTGCTCCAACAAAATGCAATCGACCTTGACATCGACGTGGTTTTGATTTCTGAACCATGGCGGATACTAGACCATTGGTTCGGGGCCAGGGATGGCAGAGCGGCCATATGGGTCACTGCTAGGGCGACTGAGAGGTTTTCGTCTATCCAACGTCTGGTCAGCATAGAGGGTTGCGTGGTAATACAGCTCAACGATATAACAGTTGTTAGCTGCTACTACACGCCGAACATGCGATTGGACAATTTTATGACGCACTTGCATCACCTTGAACATCTGATAGGCACCCTGGATCGCGAACACCTGATCGTGGCAGGTGACTTCAATTCAAAATCACCAGCCTGGGGGTCGGCCAAGTCGGATGCACGGGGCACCGCCACCCTCGAAATTGCAAACCGTGTCCGGATTTGCCCGGTGGTCAGTGAAGGGAAGTTCACGTTTGAGAGGAATGGTCACCACTCTCTGATCGACATCATGTTCTGCGGCTACGCTATGCTTCGGAAGCTGGTGTCAAGCGTCATATTAAACACGGAAACAGCCTCGGATCACCGTTATATTAGACACGTATTCTCCGGTGAAAACATCTTCCACGAAAAAGCGCCTAGGCCTGGAGTGGTTGATGTGGATAAATTCCTGGCGCTATACAGCAGGGCTACGGCATTGGTCTCTCCTTTCCTTATGGAGACGGCTATAGACATCGACGAATATATCCAGTTGGTAAGCGAACTTGCGGCTAAATCTACGCGCCCTCGATACCCCTCGAAGTTCAGACGCCCGAAATGGTGGTGGACAGCAGAAGTTCGGGCGGCTAGACTGGCAGTAGTCAAAAGTAGGAGGAGGCTACAGAGAGCCAGGAGGAAGGGGCACGCAAATGGGATCGAACTTGCCAGAACCACTTACATGACCACTTAAAAGAGACCTAAAAAGGACGATTCAGGCCTCCAAGAACGCCGCATGGAAGGTCTTCATCAAAGGAATCGATGCTGATGCCTGGGGTAGACCATATACATGGGTGGTTAACAAAATTAAAGGGATATCGCCACCTATTACCCTGAACCGCGGGGAACGTCGGGCGATAGTAGGTAAGTTGTTTACCACCATCCCTCCGGTACCAAACCACGAGACCATCGTTGACGCATCCCGATTACTCACATCGAGCGGGACCCTGGACGGTAGCCAGGATCCCCCGTTTACTGAAGACGAATCCGGGTAGGCTTAAGGAGGCTGAAGAAGCGTGCTTTGGGCCCGGACAATTTACCGCTGTCGGTCATGGGGGCTCTGGGGGAGGGGGGGGGTGCATTAGGCCATATTACACACCTATTTTCAAGATGCCTTGCTATAGGGTATTTCCCCAGAGCTTGGAAAGTTGGGAGACTGGTCTTGATCCCGAAAAAACCGGGGCCAGACAATCGATCTGCCTGGCGCCCCTTATGCATTCTCTCAAACTTCGCGAAAGTGTTCGAGTATTGCATCAAGGAGAGGCTGGCATCCAGGATAACTTTCTCTGTCAACCAGTATGGTTTTGCTAAGGGGAAAGGTACGATTGATGCGGTCAGCAGAGTCATGGACCTTTGGAACGCTGCTAAGAAGAAGTCAATGCACTGCTTTCTAGTGACCTTAGACGTTAAGAACGCATTTAATGCGGTTAAGTGGGGAAACATTCTTACTGCTCTGCAGCGGAGGAACATCCCCCCTCGATTCCTTGGCATACTCCGCAGCTATCTGCACAAGCGATGCATTATGACTTGGAGGGACGGTGAGGCGGAACGGATATCCGTCTTTGCGGGAGTTCCCCAGGGCTCCGTTCTGGGCCCCCTATTGTGGAATATCCAATACGATGACCTGCTGGGTATTCGACTACCACGTGACTGCAGCCTATTAGGCTTCGTCGACGACGCTGCACTCGTCATATCTGCCAGGGATATTGAGGCAGCCAGAAACAAGGCTACCGCCGCCTTGAAATCAGTCAAGACTTGGTTTGACCAAAACCATTTAGAACTTGCGGAGGAAAAATGTGAGGTCTTTCACCTCACATGCAGGAAGACCAAGCGGTCCATTGACCTGAGGATTGGTAATAATACTCTTAAGGCATGTACAGCTACACGTTACCTTGGTGTGGTCATTGAGGCCAATCAAATGTTTCGGAAGCACATACTTGGTGCCTGTGAAAAGGCCACTAAGTATGCAGGAATGTTGTGCAGGATACTGCCCAACATCGGGGGTGGCGGTTATTGGGCACGTTCCTTATATTACCGCGTAGTGGAGTCAGTATGCATGTATGCGGCTCCAATATGGGCTCCTGCGGTCAATGTATCCAACAACAGAAAGCGCCTCAACGCTGCGCAAAGGACGATCCTGGCGAGGGTGGTTAGAGCATATCGTACCACCACGCTCGACGCCTTGTGCGTCCTTGCGGGTTTTCCCCCTTTCGATTTGGTGGCAAACGAAAGGAGGCGTATCTTCGTGAAAACAACGGATCTGGACAGCAGGGCACCCGACTGCAAACGCCGGATGCATCTGATCAGGAAGGAAGAGCGTGACCGGACGTTGTCCGAATGGCAGAAGAGATGGGAATTGGCACCCCATGGCCGGTGGACTCACTCTCTAATCCAGAAGATTGCGGACTGGATCGGGTGGGGCCCTCCCCTGCTCGACTTTCGACTGACGCAGATGCTGACTGGACATGGTTGCTTCACAAGCTTCCTTAAGCGTATTGGGAAGATAGACCAGTCCAGATGCCTGCTCTGCGGGGCGGACGATGACACCATTGAGCACGCTATTATGATGTGCCGGGCCTTTGACGACGAACGAGCCACATTGGTGAAAGAAATTGGAGTGCTTTCATTTGACATGGTATTACTTATACTCAAAGACTCGAGCAAAAGGACACCTTTTAAAAAGTTTATTGACGGCTGCCTCAAGAGGAAGGAGGCTGCCCTCATCGACCTCCAGAGGAAGGAGAGACCGAATTTCACAGCTAGAACCAGGACTCAAATGTAGGTGGTTCTAAGAAACGTAATTCCAGCCGCCCCTCTCACGAAGCAATGCTCTAGGGCGGATACCATTGAGGGGGGATCCTACATCATGGCTGAAGGGATGTTTAGGTTTTAGTGGGTATGCCGATTGCACTACCCTCGGCCAGCCCCACAC